>NC_053123.1:35549586-35849586 GCF_010015445.1 Perca fluviatilis | reverse complement strand
ACCTCTAGCGGCAGCAAGGGTTGTTGAGAAATTAAATCCCCAGCAGCTAAAACGTTTTCATCCCTCCTTCAACGTAGTAAAAGTAAACAGAAATCTCTCATCTAACTGAAATGTGAGAACACAAATTTAAGAAGTATCTAAGGGATGTGGGTAAATGTTTACCACTAACTCACACACCTTGCAGTGCAATAGCCCGAGGCTGGACTAGAGTCTGGACTCCAAATGTTTTCCTATTGCCTCAGATTTCTTTTGGACTCGTTGACAATTGCACTTGGACTTGTCTCTTGGACTTGTCTCTTGGACTTGTCTCTTGGACTTGGCCATTGGTCTTGCTAAATATTCTAGTTGGTCTCGACTGAGTCCTGCATTACATACTTGTTTTCTAAAGTAACAAAACCATCAAAGCGGTATTTGTTTTATCCAAAATCCATCTAGAACGGGCATTGACATTGGTCTCCTGGTATACACCTGGCTGCATCATATGAGGAGGCATCGTTCATTTTCATTTAGGCCACAGACACACATGTTGTCGAGCACTTTGTAATATGGGTTGTTCAGGACAATAACTTCAAGAATGGGAACATATCAATTATTTCAGTGTCACCTGTGCTGCTTGTTAATAAAGTTAATAATATGGCCTAATGTGATCCTATAGTGCTTCATATTCATCAATTCAGTAAAAAAATATTCTTTTAACCCATCATCAGCAGGAATATCAACAATTTTAGTGCCTTATTTACTTCTGTTGAAAAGTGAAGCTACATAGTTACGTCATGACCAGTTTATTTACTGACTCAGTGTGTGCAAGTATCTGTCATCACACACATACTCTACATACACACACATAATAAGTTATTATATGTGTATGTCATTTGTTATTATATTGTTTGTTTGGTTTAGTGTCCAGTCAATGAATATATGGTCATATCATCTAAGTCCACTAAAGCCTCAAAGTTATATTAACAGTCATCTCGTAGGTATCAGAGGATCCTATGTTGATTTCTGCCAATCAAAATACTTTTTCATCATCTCTTCGTGCCTAACCCTAACCCTAGTTTCTCCCTCTGACCCTAATCAATCCTCCATTCCTGACCTTAACCCCAGACACGACCTTTCTGGATGACGTCACATCACTGTTGTTTTTATTGTTGATGTTTTAAACTAAGTCCTGCTGCTTTAACAGAGTGGCCACGTTTAAATTATTGAGAGGGCTGTGTTTTTCACAGACTAAACGCAGCTTCACACCTCAGAAATGATTATCACTTAGTAAGATTTTAGCGAATTTTAACACCCCCATTAAGAGTATCTGGTTCTGTCTCTGACTCTGATCAATGCCCTGCAGGCTTGGAAACCTTAGAGACACGGTAAACACATGTGTCTTTGTCTATCTGGATGATGCAGAGGTCCCTGGGTGGTTTTACTTTCTACAGAAAATTCATCTGCAATTACATATCTGTTGCTGCTCCCCTTCATCACTTAACCTCTCACCCCCCCTGCCCCCCCCCACCCACCCCCAATATCACCTGTAGATAATCCTGTCTTCTCAAATAATCTGTTGTTGAACTTTTTTCCAAAAATAGTGCTTTAAATACTACTGTCATAGAGACAAGAAATGTTATACAGGGATCAAAATAAATTACACTAAACTGAAATGATTCAAACTACTTTGTAAAGGGGCCAAGATCTTTTTGTACTGACAGTTTTATGTGAAACACAATTACTGTTCATAAGTGATGTTTTCCTATACCTGATGATAAAGTGTGGTTGGTCAGGGGCATCTATTTTATTTCTGTCTGTAACTAAATGGACACTAATTACTTGGATGATGCTTTCACCAATATAGTGACATGAATACAAAGCTTTAGTAGCTCTTTTGTTGTGTTGGGATGACATTTTTCCTATCACAAAGAAAAAAAAGTTTCCCTGGGAAAAAATACTCTTTATATGCGTCATACATATGTAAATATGTGATTACTTAATAAACTGTATATGGTGCTTATGACTCTCTTTAAATGCAGCAGCATCAGAGACGAAAAATACACAACAAGATAAAGCTGAAGCACAGGCCTTTCATTTGTTGATCATACACAATTTAGACTTTTAGGCAAGAAAGTATAGTTTCATGTTCTGTATACAACAATTGATCACTGAACAGCAGGAACATTTTCATTCCTTGAAACCTTAGACCAAGTCTGATCTCAGTCCCTCCACACTCTCTCTACAGCATGGGGGTCTCAGAGGAGCCAGGCTGCAGGATCTGAAGAGTAACAATGAGTTTAACTGCTTTTCTAAACCAGGGGTAAAACAAGGCATAGATCACAGGGTTTAGACAAGAGTTACAATAGAACACAAAGAGAACATAGGATGCAGATGAAGCATTAACCAAGCTGTCACCTGCAAGAGAGACAGAGTAATATGGGCAGAAACACATTAGAAACACAACTACCAGAACACCAAGAGTCCTGGCTGCTTTCAGCTCGGATTTCTTTGCCTTTGGAGTCTCTGAAAGCTGGAGTGTGACAGCTGTAATGTGAGAGCGCATGGCACGAGCCTGAGACACAGCCACGGCAAATACTCTCACATACAGAGCTATGATGACAGTAACTGGAACAATAAAGGACAAAACAACATCTACAGGTCCTAAGACAAAGTCAACGACCAACACACATTCTCCGTAGCAGGAATTATACCTCCCTGGTTGAGTCAGGACATCCTTCACAAAGAGAAAGCTGTAGGAAACAGAACAGAGCCAACACAGACAAACACAGAGTTTAACTCTGTTCACAGTGATCCTTGTGGTGTAATGCAGAGGGTCACAAATAGCCACATAACGGTCAACTGATATGAGCACCATGTCAACTATTGAGGCTGAGGGAATGATGCCTGAAAAAATAATATACGTAGCACACACAAGGTCACCAAGAAACCAGCAGGACGTTTGTCGGAGAACTTCTCTGGGCATCAGCATGAGGCCCACTAGAAAGTCTGAGACAGCCAGAGAGAGGAGGAGGATGTTGGTGGGTGTGTGGAGCTGCCTGGAGGGAAAGAGAAAAGTATCATTACACCAACAAGTGTGACAGAACAACCCAAACACGTTATCAAAATAAAAATGCATATGAGCTTCAATATTTTCCATTCCACCACATCAGTAGTTACCATATGTTTAAGTGTAGATAGTTAAAATGACTTTGAGGTCAAGGTGGACAGAAAGCAATGCTTAGTATTGGTAAGAGAGAGGACATGAACAGTCTCTGGCATCAAAGTCAGACATTTGGAGCAACATTATTCAGAACTATCAATCAATCAAATTCAATCAAAAATCTAAATAGTATTAGCTCAAAGACAATTCTTCTAAATGTACAGCAGCTGTTCACATTTTTAAGTTACACATCCTGTAGAGAGAAGCTGAGAAGTTAATATCTGCCTGTAGTGGGAGATAGAGATGACGATGAGCAGGTTGAGAGTCACAGTGATCAGAGAGATGGAGTACAGCATGATGGTAATTGTTTGGGGCCAAGGAGACAAGGGCTTCCTGCAGGAGGTGTTTGGGAACTGTGGAAAGCAGAGCTGGGCTCTGTCCTCAACCTCCATCTGCAGAGATCTGCAGATAGCTGCAGCTCTGGCAGCTCTCTGAACTAACCGGAGTCATGTAACTGATTTATATCTCTCACATTCTCTTCATCCCCTCCTCCCTCTCAGTCCCTGTGTGACTCTGATGCCCCTCCTTCCTCACTCTGCACATCCCACCATCACCTTCATCACTTTCTCTGTAACCCTGCCTTTCTCACTGTATCTCTATCCAAACTCTCCTTTGTAGTAGTATTAGAAACATTACTGTCCCGCAAAAGAAAACCACATCCAATATTAAATGAAGTTAACCCTTTAGGCGCCGGGTTTTATTTTTAAAAATACTAGATTTTGACACCTAAATTTCAGAAGGCTCTGGCTTGAAAGTGGTTTGAGATAGAGACAAAGTGTAAGTGAAACAAACATTCAGAATGACCTAACGTTTATCTAGGGAGTAAATGTTCCCATCTAATTTGCATATTATGACGTCATATGGCGGCAGCCATATTGGATTACGGAATTTCCATGAAATACCTAATATTTTGAAAGAGAGTTGAACTTATTTCATCAGATTTACCCCCCTCCATCCATTTGTTATGTTGTCCACATATCACATGAACAGGGAAAAAGTAAATTGTAAGCCAACAGTCGTAAACTACAACTATTACTACGCCACAAAACTCATGTAAACTGTAGGCGTATTTTTTAGTTAGGTTTTTTTTTTGTGAGGGCTTTTGGACGGGGGAGGGGCTCACGGCAGCACCTGCTGCTCATTGAGCACAGTAATTGTAGAGTGATACGTGCTTTCACGAGTCTCCAAACACCACAAAAATCTCCAATAACACCAGAAAAAGTCACAAGTGGCTTTTGACAATAAAAGTCAAGTTTGGATGGGATTTTCTCGAAAATTTTGCATTGAAGCATGAGGTATTTCTGAGCTAAGGTCTAAGTACAGGATGTCTGCCACCTAGTGGAGGGGAGTATGAATGACATAACACTCTATTCAGAGAAAACAGCTGTTTGATTCAGTACCATGTCCTGTCGCAATTTTTGGCTTTGTGTCACTGGTAGTGTTAGGTTATAAAAAGTTAAACCATTGGTGATGTCTGATAAAAATATACTTTTAGTTAAATGAACACTGAATCAATACCGATTTCATCACACCACACCTAATCAGCATTGGTCTGGCTCACACCTACTCAAGTTTCTAAAAGAATTGATTAGGGGGGAAGCATGTAGAAGTCCGCTGTTTACAGTGTATTGTTTTGTCATGTTGCATGGCTGCAATCTGTGTCCCAACAAGGGGAAGCACGTCTGCTGTCTGCTGCTGGCAGTGTTTTATGTTTGATGGTGTTTTGACTGTTGTTTTCATCGTGATGTTTCATTAAACCTTTTGCTTAACTTTCAATTCGAGACCCCAACCTCTCCTTCGTCCTCAGAAAGCGAAGAACACGTCTTTGAGATAATTCTTACAGTAGGAAGTGGGGCTAAGGTGCTGGTAAAAATCCTGAGGGATACAGGGGCCTTTGACTCCTACATTGTAGGATCTGTGCTGCCGCTGTCTGACGACACTGATACATGCGATTGTATACTTAGTCGTGGCATGGGTTTAAGTGTTTTGCCCATACCATTACATAAGTTGGTCCTGGACTGTGAGCTGGTGAAGGGCGAGGTAGCCATTGGTGTGCGTCCGGCGTTGCCCATTGAGGGGATTCATTTCATTCTGGGTAACGGGCTGGTTGGTGGGCATGTTTGGGCTGATTCTCCTCCTTTGCCAGTGGTTTCATCTTGCCCGGTTATGGCTGTTGTTGATCATATCGCTGCTGACTTGCCTAGAGTTTTCTCAGCCTGTGTAAGTACATGAGCTATGAGTAACGCGGAGTCTGTGAGGGAACCTGATGGGGGTGAGGTTTAGTTTCAGGCTCCATCACTGTCAGATTTTCCGCTATCTGTGTCATTAACTGAATTGGTACAGGAACAGCAGAGTGACTCTTCCCTTAAAGTAATGTTTGATTGTGTTGCAACCGCTACGGAGATCACCAGTGTAGCACGTGGGTATTTTATTCAAAATGGCTTGTTGTTTAGAAAGTGGTTGACCCTGGGTACTGACTTTGTCGGAGATGTTGTCATTCAGTCGGTGGTACCGACTAAATTTCGTCCTCTTGTCTTCAAAGTTGCTCACGATGAGAGTGGGCACTTTGGTGTGACTTATCTTAACATCTTGAAGCATTTCTTTTGGCCGCGGGTGAAGAAAGATGTTGCAGCATACATTAAAACAGGTCATGTGTGTCAGCTAATGGGTAAGCCCAATCAGTCTGTTAAGTCTGCTCCATTACAACTTATTATGGTTGTAAATGAACCATTTGAGCATTCGATTGTGGATTGTGTGGGTCCATTGCCGTCCTCTAAGTCTGGCTGTAAATACCTACTAACTGTGATGTGTCAAAACACTCGGTATCCTGCTGCGTATCCGTTGAGGGCTATATCCACTAAGGCGGTGGTGAAAGCACTAAGTCAGTTTATTTCGGTCTTTGGTATTCCGAAGGTCATCCAGAGCGATCAGGGGTCCAATTTCTCTTCGCACATGTTTGGTCAAGTTTTGAAGTTGTTGCGTGTCATAACCAGTCATCGGCTTATGATGCACAGAGTCAGGGGGCCTTGGAGAGATTCCATCAGACTCTGAAGTCTCTCCTGCATGCATACTGCACAGAGCTGTATAGAGACTGGGAGGAGGGTCTTCCTTGGCTTATACTGGCTGCAAGAGAAGGTGTTCAGGAAAGTACCGGGTTTAGTCCTAATGACTTGGTTTTTGGACACAAAGTGCGTGGGCCCTTGGCAGTTTTAAAAGGTGGCTTGTTGGAGACCGATCCACCGACAAATTTGATTGATTTTGTCAATGGCTTTAGGCATCGGTTGCTTGTTGGAGGTGAAATGGCGAGGGAGAATTTGCAAATGTCACAGAGTAAGATGAAAACTTGCTATGATCGCCGTGCGGAACATCAGGAGTTTAGTTCTGGGGTTCAAGTTCTTGCTCTGATGCCGGTTGTGAGCTCGCCGTTTCAGGCTAAATATGCTGGTCCTTATACAGTTGTTGAGCGAAAGTCTGACCTTAATTACATCATTGCTACACCAGGTCGGAAAAAGTCAACACAGTTATGTCATGTCAACCTTCTCAAGTCCTTTTATGGTCGTGAGGCTGATGTAAGCCAGTCAGTGAGTGACGAGGTGCATCCTGTTTTGCTTGTGGGTTCGGTGTCTGACTCGCAGGGGGTAGATGATGTGCCGGAACCAGATGACAGTTTGTTGTATGGTCATCTAAAAAATTCTGAGACGCTTTGTAACTTGATAGTCTGTTGGTGCATTTAACTGAGTCTAAGCGTGATGAGTTGTCTGGTTTTGTAATGGCAAAAATTACATTTAAGCATAATTCCTTATATTTTTCTACTTTAATTCTCTCACAAATGCTGAAAGAGTTTCTCATTCCCACATGCAGATTTTGATTCTAACTCTGAGACGTCCAGTCTGGAACATAATGTGAGCTTGGTTTGTCTGAACAGATAGGGGCTACAAGGTCACCATAAAACTCTCTAGTTTTCCAGTGCCAGTTAAGATGTAACTGGGGGGTGAAAGTCGTACCGGGAGGAGGAGGCGAAATGGCTCCAAGATGTCTCTTGTATTATTTTGATTGTCTTCATGTGTATCAGATTGCCTGTAAGAACTGTAGCGTCATAATAATCTAAGTGCATGTGTGCTGTCACTCTGGAGATGCATATAAGCCTGGTGTTCTTGTTCACTCATTTGAGAAACTGACTCCACACTGGGCTGCGGCTTTTTGTGAAATCATGTTGCTCCTATATTTGCAAATATATCTTTTTTAATAAAATACAAAAACCCAACTTGGTGTTTAGTCTCAGTCTGTCTTATTTGTTTCAATTTACTAAACTCTGAAAATTTCCCCTCCTGCTGCAAAGGAAACTTCCATAACAGTTTGATGCAGCAGTATCAATGTCTGTTTGGTGATGTTCCTACATGCACAAATTGGATCGAACATGATGTTGATGTTGGAGATGCACAACCAATTAAACAGCGTTTTTACCGTATGTCTCCAGTGAAACTTAAACATCTGGACTGTAAAGTTGCTTACATGCTGGAAAATAATATTGCTCTCCCGTCATTTTCTAGTTGGTCCTCTCCGTGTATTTTTGTCCCGAAACCTGATAAATCACCTAGGTTTTGTACAGACTTCAGGAAGGTAAACTCAGTAACTAAACCAGATTCCTTTCCGCTGCCACGGATGGATGACTGTATATATTAGGTTGGTTCTGTCAAGTTTGTTAGCAAGTTTGACTTGCTTAAGGGATAGTGGCAGGTTCCGTTGTCTGCGCGTGCTCAGGAGGTTTCGGCGTTTGTTACCCCGTCTGGGCTCTAATCTTACAGAGTCATGCAGTTTGGTTTGAGGAACGCTCCAGCCACATTTCAACGATTGATGAATCGCGTTGTGTCTGGTCTAGAAGGTTGTTCTGTTTGCCTAGATGATCTTGTTATATATAGTGACACGTGGCACGCTCATCTTAAACGCATTCAGGCATTGTTTGACAGGTTGTCTGAGGCACGTCTGACTGTCAATTTGGCCAAATGTGAGTTTGCAAGGGCTACTGTGACGTATTTGGGACGTGTAGTGGGGCAGGGCCATGTAGCTCCGGTCCAGGCCAAAGTTAGGGCAGTAGAATATTTTCCTGTGCCTACTACTAAAAAAGAGTTGCAATGTTTTTTGGGTCTGGTCGGATACTACAGGAGTTTTTGTAAAAACTTCTCTACAGTGGTCTTTCCTCTGACGGAGTTGTTGAAGGCTAATGTAAAGTTTTTGTGGTATGATGAGTGTCAGCAAGCCTTTGAAAACATTAAGTCTTTGTTGTGTTTGAGTCCCGTGTTACTAGCACCGTGGTTTGATAACCTTTCATGATCCAAGTGGATGCAAGTCAGTTTGGGGTTGTGTGCTGTTTTGCTGCAGGAGGATGGTCAGGGACTGGCGAGACCAGTTAGCTTCTTTTCGAAAAAATTCAAACCCGTTATTGAACTAATTTTTGGTGATAGAAAAGGAAGCTGGCGCTGTTGGCGTCTTTGCAGCATTTTGAGGTGTATGTTGGGGGAGGCCCTTGTGGTCTACACGATCACAATCCGCTGACATTTTTTGACAGCTTAAATGTCCCAATCAGAGACTCCGATGAGGTGGTTGTTTTTGCAAGCCTACGCGCTTGAGATTAGACATATTAAAGGAGTGGACAACGTAATAGCTGCATGGCGCCTCTGCTCTAGGTTGGTATTGCCATCTTTTGTTGTTGGTACCCTGTTTTTTTGTGTGCCTGTTCTCTTTCTTTTCTTCCCAGGTATCTGGTTTTGCTAGAGATGGGACGGGGGTGAGCAGTCGTCCCGGCGCAAGTGGGAGGTCAACGGTTCCTTTCTGCTTGGTATAAGTCTGTGTAATTACTTTTGATAATTTACGATGCCTCGCTCCCTCTTTTGTCATGGCCTTTGAGCCAGGTTGTGACAAAATGAGGGTTCGTCGTAATTTACCATGCCTCGCTCCCCCATTTTATCACAACCTGGCTTAAAGGCCATGACAAAAGAGGGAGCAAGGCATCGTAAATGATCAAAAGTAATTTATTTAACAAAAGAATAAACTAAACAGAACTTAACTATAACTTAAATAAACCCAAAACAAGATATGGCAGGCAGGGTGATCAGGCCATGGTTGCTGTCTGGATGGTGGTGAGGAGAAGAGAGTCTAGTCTGACCAGGTGGAGCTTCATCAGCTCACAGCTCCCAGGTGCACCAGATCTGCAATCAACTCAAACAAAGATGGAAACAAAGATGGGTAAGATCAGAGAGGTATCACTCCCACAGAGAGGCCCTGCCAGATTACACAGGGCCATCACACTGAGCTAAGGTCTAAGTACAGGATGTCTGCCAACTAGTGGAGGGGAGTATGAATGATATATAACACTCTATTCAGAGAAAACAGCTGTTTGATTCAGTACCGTGTCCTGTCGCAATTTTGCGACTTTGGCGCTTAAAGGGTTAAGTACTCACACAATACAGTAACATGAGCTATTTAAATTAGCTGGACACATGGTTGATCATTATTTGCTCTTACCAGAGTATCACAGTGTGTACTTTTTCCATAGCTATCCCACCAATAAGTCCAGAGGTCCATGTTTACCCACCGGCAAAAGTCTGCTTGATGACTCGTGTCAACTGTTTAAAAAACTCCCTTACGTTCCCTCTCTACCGTTTATCTTAGTGCAGCCCCAATGGAAACCATACATGATGGTGGCAAAGCTACACCTTCTTCTCCAAATATGGTCACTTCTGGCTACAAAATATCAAGATGTTTTTTTGCCAAAATGCAAAGTCCAGGCTTCATTATGGCAGTCCACAAACCAACAGGTGATGTCACTGATGCTATGTCCATTATATTTTCATTCTATGGTTGGTGTCTGAGCCACCGAGGCCCAGCCAATCAGCGTCCTCTGTGGAGCTACTGGCAGCTACGGGTACGGTTCAGGTGTGTGTGCTGGGCGTTTAAAACAACAATGGAGGCTCCTAAAGAGGTTAGCTTAGATGCTGCAATAGTGTCAGTCAGTATTGTGACCATGTCATCCTTGCTCAAGCCCTAAATAAGTCTTAAGCATTTTGGTCCAAGTCTCAAACCAGTCTCAAGTTCTTTTTTTGGTGGGGGGGGGGAGGCAAGTCAGGTCAAGTCACAGGTTATGTCAGAGTCCTAAGTTAAGGCAAGTCAAATCCTAAACCAGTCACCTTTTTTACGCTAACGTGAAGCACCCAATTCAGTTCTGATATTTGCATATTGGGCTAACATTAGATAGCATATTTTAGTTGTAAGTGAACAGATTATGTTGGGCTAATGTTCGCTAACATCAGACCACGTGACAGGCACTTACCGATCAGAATGAGTCTTTAAATTAGATTACCGTGGTCCTGCTGCGCGCCCTGCTATGCCCTGTTACACCTGCTATGCTCTGCAGTGCCCTGCTACGTCCTGCTACATCCTACTACGCCCTGCTATGCCCTGCAGTGCTCTGCTACGTCCTGTGACGCCCTGCAGTGCCCTGCTATGCCATGAACTACAACTACTATTTCTAATCACTGTTCCATTATTAATGTGACTATTATTGCCACTGTTCATCACACCCCCAACTGACACCGTCAGACACCTCCTCCCAAGAGCCTGGGTCTGTCCAAGGTTTCTTCCTGAGAGGGAGTTTTTCCTCGCCACTGTCGCACTG
Organism: Perca fluviatilis; assembly: GCF_010015445.1. Taxonomy (NCBI): domain Eukaryota; kingdom Metazoa; phylum Chordata; class Actinopteri; order Perciformes; family Percidae; genus Perca; species Perca fluviatilis. The sequence goes on along the minus strand of NC_053123.1, from coordinate 35,838,715 downwards.
AATGCTTGCTCTTCAATTACTGGAATTGTTGGGTCTTTGTAAATTATAGAGTATGGTCTAGACCTACTCTATCTGTAAAGGTTCTTGAGATAGCTCTTGTTATGAATTGATACTATAAAGACCCACTCTCAGTTACAACTGAGAAGGGTCTGGTGTCTACCAGGCTATATTTAACAGCTGACGTCCAAACCTATGAATACATGCAAGCAGGGCGTGAAATAAATTCTTTTGACCACCAGCCACTTTGGCAGGTGGAAAAATCCACCTGCCAAAGTGACTTTTTACCAGCCAGTTTTTTTTTGCCTCATAAAAGGTGAAAAACAGGACTCGCTGTGTCTCTATGATCCTATCCTGTCCTATTCATGGTAGCCTACTCATGGACATTGCACCGTCATCACGTGCTGTAATAAGGGGACCAGGCTTGATAATCCTGTTGCCGCCGTGTGGTGCCTCATTTCACCGTTGTCGTGTCCCCCAGAGCAGGATCGCGTCCTGCGAGTGGCGGCCTGCGAGTGGCGGCCCGTCCCGTTGTTTTGGCTGGCGTGTGGCGCTTCATTTGCCCGTTGTCACGTTCGAAAAGCGTCACCTGTACACGTTCAAAAGCCGTTGCATATACACAAAAAAAAAAGTCAAAATAAGTCGTTGCGTATACACCAAAAAACCGTCAAAATAAGTCGTTGCATATACATGAAAAAAACGTCAAAATAAGTCGTTGCATATACATGAAAAAAACGTCAAAATAAGTTGTTGCATATACACGAAAAAAACGTCAAAATCGTAACCCGTACACAAATTTATGAATCAAAATAACGTGACTATTACAAGACCTGGCGTGAGACCGGGTTGGGTCCCCAGTCTCCTGGATGAAAGTCCTATGTTTGTTTGACCCATCAACCACCCCAACCTGCTTTCTAACACGGAATTTGGCACTCTTATACTTTGTGTCCTTATTTAATGCTTTGCTCGTATGGCGCCTTCTGTACATTTTGGTGTACTCCGGCAGCACTACAACCCTCTTTAACTGCTAAATCCTCCACTTTATTCACCAGCTGGTCTCTGTCTATTGTCTGTCTATTTGGTGCAGAGCTACACCAAACTCTTTGGTACAGTGGGTTTTAGAGTCCTGAAATGGACCCTGATGAGAGGTGAGCGTCTGGCATCGTAAGGCATATTGGTGCCGGAAAAGCATGGTCCCTCCCAAAGCGCTTTAAGTGTATGATTAAGCACTATATAAATGTATGGAATTATTATTATTATTATTGTTAAAGCTGTGTGAGTGAACAAAGACAGTAAAGGTTTGGGCCTTAAAACCTAAATACCATTGAGTTAAAAACACTCTGTAGAGCTGAGAGGAGCTGCACAGTCAGGAGATAATTCTCTGTGGATTTGTGACTGGCAGCAACCCCTCTCACATTACACATGCTAATTGAATCCCTTTTTACTTTAAAAAATCTAAAGAATTCCAATTGATGAAATTATTGCATTGTCAGACACAGTAGCAACTAAAAAAAACGTTAAGTAATGATTACATCACATGTTGATGGGTTCATGCTGATGCTTGTTTGTCTTCACACCTCTGATTGCAGGGACACCTCATTGGTCGAGATGTCATCACCTGACTAACCCATGCAGGTGTGAACAAACTTCCTGTCCAGAGGGGTTCAGCACACTGCCTTTAGGAGCCACTAATGGGCTGCAAAACATTGTTCATAGAGAGGGCAGATTAAATCTCACGGGACCTGACTCTTTGTGGATCTGATTAAGCCCGCTATACAAAACAAAGTAAATGGTCATTTAGCCCTTCAAACACTGATCTATTGGGAGATGAGTTTTGACACTTCAGTTTTAGCTCTGCTCATTAAGACACCATACTGTAGCATACACACAAACGTTGCCTTATTTAACTTGCTGAATACTTTGTTTTAATGCAGTTTTTATTTCTCGTTCCCAAAGGGAAAAGCTTATAACAGAAGAACTGCAAGGCCAAAATGATTTGAAATTTGAAATTGAAATTTGAAACCTAAATTCTTCTACTTTATGGACATGTGCTTGATGAGCATGTGATTAAAACACAATATACACTACAGCAGTTCAAACATGGTTCCATAATGTTATTTTGGTCCCGTCTAAAAAAACGTAAAAAATACTTTGTGCCACACTATGCAGGGCACAACAGATACCTCCTAGACCTTGTCACGAAGACCTCTATAAAGTTTCAGAACTCTAGTCCTAACCTAATGGGAGCTAGGGAGTTTTCAGTATTTGGTATAACAGGTATCACTGTTGTGCCAAAACATCTACAAAACTTCTCCAAGTGACCAAATTTTATTAAATGCTTTTACTCACTTCTATGCTATTAGAAAAAACATACTAAATACTTAAAATGACTTACAAAACCTTTTTAGATTCATTCAAACACTGTTGAACATATTTTCTTCTTATAAATCATGTTTGTGCTCAGCCCGGTCTCATGGCAGTTCGTGTAAATGTGACGTTATTGTAATCTATTGATACGTGTTCACGGAGACGTTTTTGTCGGTTTTTACGGGGCAGACAACACGAAAATGTGAAGTAATGTATTTCACTAGGAAGCATATTTTGTGGCCACAGCACGAAAATAGTAGGGAGTAATATAAAAAGCCGAAAATCTGTGTAGGGAGGTTGGTCGGGGTGGTGGATGGATGAAACAACACAGGACTTTCACCCGGGCGAGCGGGGATCGCGTCCTTCGTGTGGTGCTTTGTTTGGCGTTTTGTCCCGCGTGTTACTGTCTCGCGTCTCCCGGCATTAGGCGCCCTTTCCCCATAAGGTTTTTCCTAAACCCAACCTCCGCCATCCCGGCATTTAAGACGCCCTTTCCCCGTAAGGTTTTCACCTAAACCCAACCTCCACCATCCCGTTTTTGTGGCGCCTCCCTAGCGGGCCGCCTTGCGGGTGCCTCCCGGTTTATGGAGCGTCCTTTTCGGCCGCCTCGCTGCGTCCTTTCCTTGTAAAAAACGAGAAAAACGTCTCCGTGAACACGTATCAATAGATTAAGAATAACGTTGATATTTACACCAACTGCTGTGAGACTGGGTTGTTGTGCTTGCTGGCAATGGGAGGCGGGGCTTAGGTCTGTTACCCATTAATTTGGACTGCTTCCCATTGGATATTCCTATCATGCTATATACCGTTCCACAGTGGGAGCGCTTGCTGGATGTCTGGGGTTGTCCCGTGGTGAAAACTAAAAAGAAAAAGGTGGGGATAGTTTAATTGTGTAGGCAGCAACCTGAGGAAAACAAACATACCCAGCATCATGGTGCAGTGCAAGGAGAAATATTTTATTTCAGACGGAACGAGATTGGCTAATGAAGTTAGCAGACAATTAGCATGAATTCTACAGGACAATATTCATAACCTGGATTAATTATTTTTAAAAACCTTGTTATCCTTTTGATCTGTGGACACTTACGGACTAGAGGAATAAAAATAAGCCAGGAATGGACGAGGATTGAGCGTTTAGGACAGCCTACAGGTAGGGAAGCGTCATCATTTTTAATTGTTTTTTCCCAGTAGCATGAGCTTTGGTGCTTGTGATTTCAGTAAAATGAACTGAATGATTGAACTGCAGAGAATTTTACCAATCAAACAATGTACAGCATGTCCATATTGACAAAAGTTTTGAACTTAAATACTTATTATGTAACATGTCAGAACATGTCCGTTACCACCCACTGGGTCGCCGGAGACCCGTGGGTTTTAACAGGTTAATACCGTAGGATTGTAAAAAGGGCCTGAAGTTAACTTTTTGGCCACCAGCCACACAGGCTTTTTACCAGCCAATGTTTTGTCTGATAAAGGTGAAATACAGGAAATGCACAAGCATTGTTCTACCCGCTGGGGTGGCAGGTAGATTCACAGTTGGCAAAATTCACCTGTACTTGGAGGATGGTTGGGTGTTGATTTCAGGCCCTTGTTATATGTATGATGGGTATCACTGTGGTTGTTCACTTGTACCTTATAGTTAAGATAAACCTTCACCTTTAGGAGGTGTTGACACTTCCTATGTTGATCTGTGATTTGGACATATATAAACATTAGAGGAAAAAGTCAAAGCGATGTCATTTATGACTTGTTATCCAGGAGGTGGTTGTATTTTCGAATTTGTCAAACAATCACAGGACTGTCACCCAGAATATTGGTATTAAAACCGTGTCATACTTACAAACCCTCCCCATTTTCCCAGGAGACTCCTGTTTTTCATTGCCCTTTCCTGGTTTCCTCCCAGGGTCAAAACTCGCCTGTTTTTTTCCCAATTTACGACACATTTTCACACCTATTTTTTCCTTTTTGTCATCTCAACCAGTTTCTGGCACTTTACTGAGAATTAAAAGTAATAGTGCATTTCCCATTCAAAAGCTGCCTGTTTGGAACAGGCCGATTGCTTGGCCTGTGGTATTGCTGCTTGTAGCTGTAGTCTTAAGCAGTATACGACTTTTAACAGACAAGTTTGCTAACTGTTTCCCCACAAAATGTTCAAACCCTAAAGTAAGCAGTGCGCATGTAACGATGGTCAAGCATCAGGGGGACAGAGGAGAAATGTTGAATTTTTCTTCCTTTTTACTTTTCCTTTGGAAAATAAATCAAAACATTGTCTTCAGGCCAGGGGTGGATCTAGAAAAATATGTATGGGGTGGCGAGAGGGGGGCAGGAATTTTTGAGGGGTGGCAACAAATGGCAGACGTATATATACTGAATTTAATCACAGTGTGATGAGAAATAGTATGTACACACTACAAAAGGGCACAGGCTGCCATTTACAAACTCATAAAGACAAACTCAATCTCATACAATCAATGTCCTGCATTTGAGGTTTCATGTGAAACAGTTCATATTAGGAATGTGACCATACAATGTGATCTCACTTAATAGGAGATATAGAAGTATGATAGAAGTAAGGGGCATTATCACAGGACAGGCATTAAGGTAAGACATAGGTGATGAGTGGCAGATGTGTGAGAGGGGAGCAGAGGGTTTTGCGCATTGGCTGAACTGGCACCTCACAGCTGGACTTGGATACGTCTAGAAGATGGAGGGGAGGAAAGATTCATACTGAATTACATCTAAACTAATTATACAATATTACAACTTGTAAAAACATAATCAATTAGGAACTGTCATTGATTAGTTATAACCATCAGACTGTGTTAACCGACACTAACATTTTAGCCTGGGAGAGTATTTTTAGGTTAATTTGTTCAATTGTTTAATTTAATCTGAGCAATAGATATAAAATACATTTTACACAAAATATAAAAACTCATCTTTCTCTTTGGTGAGAATAAACGACATATTCTACCTTTCCTCTTCATTTCTGTAAGATTCAAAGTAACTTTACAATGTTTTCCTTGACAGACGTTGAATCAATATTAGCTTTTGTAGCCTGCGTTACACAGAACAAACATCAGACCTAAGTAACATTATATGTATAGATAGCGAAATAACGTTCTTCAACCTGATTTTTATCATCTTAACATCATCGCAACCATGCTAGCACTGTGCTATCATTATAATTTAATTTCTTGATAGGTTTTTACATGTTTTTGTAAACAAGGTGCAAGATATTAGAACTACTATAAACCCATCTCTTGATATCATATCCTGTGGTTCAGCTGCCTCATACTCTTGGGATACCTTTTCACTTATCAATTGAGATGATATTAAGGGTTTATTAAGTAAAGTGAAACCATCTTCAAGTCCGCTCGATGTATTGCCGACTTCATTGCTATTGGATGTGTTTGATTTAGTTGGACCGTACGTTGTTAAAATGATTAACCTTTCCCTTTTAACCGGCTCTGTGCCCAGTCATTTTAAACAAGCAGTTGTCAGCCCTATACTGAAGAAATCAAATTTGAATTCTTCTGTACAAACTGACTACAGGCCTATATCTAAACTGCCTTTTTATCTAAAATCCTTGAGAGAGTGGTGGCGGGCCAGCTGACTTCATTTCTTGATGGAAAATATTTGCTTGATAAATTTCAGTCAGGTTTTCGTGAATGCCATTCAACTGAGACTGCGCTTCTTAAAGTATCTAATGACATTCTGATGGCTGCTGACTCTGGTCAGTACACTGACTTATCGTCTGCATTTGATACATTGGACCACACGGTATTGTTGAATCGGTTGCACAATGAAATGGGGTTTTCTGGGTTTGTTCTTAAATGGTTCACTTCTTATCTGAGTGATAGAGCTTTTTGTGTGTCTGTTAACAACATTTTGTCAGAAATGACCCCTCTGTCATATGGAGTTCCTCAGGGTTCGGTTTTAGGTCCTCTTTTGTTTCTATTGTATATTAGCCCTCTTGGTGAAATAATTCGTAATTTTAATAATATGTCTTATCACTTTTATGCTGATGAAATTCAGTTGTACTGCTCATTCAAAGAATCAGAGTTTGGTAAATTAACTGATTTATTGGAATGTCTGTCATGCATTAAGTCTTGGTTATATAACAATTATTTACAACTGAATACAAAAAAGACAGAAACTTTGATCATTGCTCCAGCACAAAAACTACCCCAAATTAAACAACACCTTTGTTCCTTGGACTCCTCCATCCAGTTGAGCCTAAGAAACCTTGGTGTTTTGTTTGACCAATCGATGTCGCTGGATGGTCATTCTAGACACTTGGTCAGAAACTGTTTCTATCATTTGAGAAATATCTCTAAATTGAGAACAATACTGCCCAAAGATACCATGGCGATGATCATTCATGCTTTTATTTATTCACGGTTAGATTATTGTAATTCCCTTTTTACTTGTTTTAACAAATTTTCTCTGAGCCGTCTCCAATTGGTGCAAAATGCAGCAGCAAGGCTTTTAACAGGAACAAACAGAAGGGCACACATTACTCCAATTTTATTTACTCTCCACTGGCTTCCTGTAAAATACAGAATTGATTTCAAAATTTTTGTTTTAACTTTTAGAGCCCAACATGGACAGACGCCTCAATATATCGGAGACATGTTGACCCCTTACTCTTCTTTCCGCACTCTTCGTTCCTCAGGTCAAAATCTCCTAATGTTTCCTAAAACCCGCCTTAAAACTCGGGGAGACCGCTCTTTTCAGGCAGTTGCTCCCAAATTGTGGAACACCCTGCCCCTACGTGTGGCCGATTCTATTGTTTCTTTTAAAAACAGGTGAAGACACTACTATTCAGACAAGCTTTCAGTTGACTGAGCTATCATTTTCTATGTTTTGTATGATGTTTTTCAAATTGTTATATTTTTTGCTTGTGAAGCACTTTGTGATTTTATCTGTGATAGGTGCTATATAAATAAAGCTTACTTACTTAATCCGTTTTGACCTCATTCCTCCTGTGTCTCCTTTTCCTCGTGACTCCTGGCTCCCTCGCTTCGCTCCACTCAATTTTCCAAACAAATCAGTCTCTTGCCGCTCTGGCGTCATCTCGTGCTGCATTCACTACAGTCGGACATTGGATATTCGCCGCTCGTAAATTGTCAAATTTGCCATAACTTTTAATTCGTTGCTACCAATTTGGTTGGCAGCAGGTTTGGCAAGGCTTTGTTTTAGGGTGGCATTTGCCACCCTATGCCACCCCGGTAGATCAGCCTCTGCTTCAGGCTTTGGTGTACACATTTACAGCATTTGCACAAGCAAAATATAAAGAATGCATTGCGTTACATAGGCTACATGTACTACGTCAATATCCCATTGTACACTATCAGTGCTTGCTAGCAAGCGAGGCACGCCAGACAGAATGTTAACACACGAAAACAACAACAAATGTTTGGGAATACCGCTTAACATAGGCTGTTGTCTCATACATACCCGAAATTAAAACATACGATAGACACAGAGTAATAATACTTCCAATATATGGACGTGACTAGTGGAGTTTACGGCTAGCCAAGTTAGCAGTAGTCAGCAGCAGGGCATGAAATTAACATCCCGCCCACCCGCCAAATGCGGGTGAATTTTGCAATTGGCAGGTAACACTGTCAATCTACCTGCCACTTTGGCGGGTAGCCAATGAGAATTGAGTGATTCAGATGCGTAACTATCGGTAAGCAGGGTACGCCGTTGCTTACGGGCCTGGTCCAATCAGGGGCCCGCATCACTGAAAGACATTGATTGACAGCCGGGGCTCCCAATCGCGCAGCCACTGACCAAGCGGGAGGGAGAACGGGTCAAATTAATTTCCTTGTTTCTGTTATGAGGACGAGATGTGCGTGACTCGAACATCTCACATTTACCAACAAAACGTCCAGCGAAAGACCGTCAACACACTTCAGACTGTCCTGCCAACATGTAGACATTGTAACATCAATGAAGCTGTAACGTGTTTTCACTGGAAAGTCTCTGAACGTTGCTGCTGTTTCGTCTTATCAGCTGTCTGTAGCGGGCGGGGCTGTTGCTCCGTTTCCACCGTGACTGACGCGCGCGCACACACACACACACACAAACACACACACACACACACACACAATCACACACGGTGGATGCAGGAAAAAACGCAGATGAGACGTACAGGATGACCTAAATTGAGGACAGCTACTTTATTGTAAGTGCAATGATAAGTTAAAGTCCAATATGAAACCGTATGAATGTGCCCAGGTTAGGAAATTAACTAACAATGTAAAGATCAACAAGCCACTGACAGATATGTTCATATTTGATTCATTCAATAAATTATTATTTTGTGTCTTAAATCCACCAGCCGTTTTCATATTATACCAACATCATCATCCTGAGCCTTTTTGGTAAGGTTCTTAGAAAATCTCAGCCCAGAGTAATTAATTAATAGTACTAATTATTATTCTCCCCAAAACAAGTTTCCTTTTTATTTACTTTTTTATTTTTAAGAACTATACAAAAAAAGTTGCAACTTTTTTGCAACAACTGATGTGTTATAGTCCACATTCACCAGTGTTTTGTTGTTGTTGTGGTGCACGTCTTCTTTTTTTTCATTGTCCTCATCTCTTATATGCATTGGTGTAACGAGCCAACACCGGACCCCTATGCAGTATTATCAAGGCTGGCCCCCCCTACTACAGCACGTGCGCAATGTCCATGAATAGGCTACCATGAATAGGACAGGACAGGATCATAGAGACACAGCAAGTCCAGTTTTTCACCTTTATGAGGCAAAAAAAAAAGTGGCTGGTAAAAAGTCATTTTGGCAGGTGGATTTTTAAATCCACCTGCCAAAGTGACTTTTTGTGGCTGGTGGTCAAAAAAGTTAACTTCATGCCCTGGTCAGCAGTATGCAGAAACTCATGGTCAAAAGGAAACATTAACAAACTTTCTGTCAAAACATGCAAAATGCAGTACGATCATTACAGTGCATGGGAATAATATAACACATTAGATACATCGAAAATATCAACCTAAACATCAATGTACTTTTAGAAAACTGATATACTGGGTGAAGTACTTTGTACACTGAACCTACCCGATCAAAAGTATACAGCTTCTCTGATCGGGGAGGGAAGTAATGCGAAACTACACACAGCAGATCTGCAGTACACCATATGGCCAAGGATGGCTCCATTCACAACTATTAAACAAGGCGGTTAATTTTTGGCGAAAATCCTCTATAACAATACACTACATTTTTAACTCTGTTACACGCACTCCACTGTGCAGGGCACATCTGGAAAGCTCCACCCCCATCACCGAGCAAAAGCAAGAAGTCAGCTTAGCAACAACTTTGCCGCCTTTTGAGTAGTACTGTCTGCCGTCCGTTAAGGATCCTCAAGTTCAAGACGGTGTCGTGTGGAAAAAAGGCAGGTAAGAATCCGCCTCTATGTAGAATAAATAGGGTATGATTTTATTAATTTTTACCGCATGTTAACCAAAAGCTTTTTTGGAGAGTATTAGTTAAGAGGACAGGAACTAGCTAGCTTTTAACGAATGTAAACCCGTGAGGTAGGTGTGTAGCATTGTGCATTGGTTAAAGCATGGCATTGAACAGACAAGTTTAATTTATGAAGTCAATATCAAGCATATTTTGATCTTATTTTGAGTGGTTGACTTAAGCCCTATTCTCACGGATTAAGTATTACCAGGGGACCTCTTGTAGTTTAGAAATTACCGCCACACGGCTGCGTTTCGTGTGGCGCATTCACACGGGATAACTGAAGTCTATGTTTTACTCAAATTTACAGACATTATCCCCCGGATAGGATGTCAAAACTTTTCATTTATAATTGACAACGCAGCCAATTAGACCCCAAATCACAGAGATGCCGATTCGCACGGGACTAATATTATCACAGGACCTCCGTTTTCGGCGAAATATGGTAGGTCATTTGCGGGGGAATTATTACTTTACAAATTACAGATGTGACCGATTCGCACGGGATTAAGATCACAGACAACCTCTGCAATTATTACAAATGACTGGAGGTCACCAGGTAATACTTATCCCGTGCGAATAGGGCTTTAAATATATTGTTTTTGTATTTCTCCACTTTTACCAGCTGGTGTCTTTTAATTTTAATGTTTGCACTTGTTGCATTTACAGTTAAAGCAAAAACACTGATGAAAGATCATGTCAATGTCAGCAACGGCTAGGGCTTCTATCCATTGGATTCTGAAAACTGGGTGCCAGGTGATATGCTTGTTTGTGATAGTGACTGGGATTTACATGGAGATGAATGTTCTGACTTGGAAGATGATAATGATGATGATTCATGTGGGCTTGCAGAGTGGGCTGCAGAATTCAACGTACCACAAACAGCGTTGCCTGCACTTCTTCAAATCCTAAGGAGGAAGGGCCTTGATATCCCAATGGATGCCAGAACTCTTATGTCCACTGACAGATCTTGCAATGTAATGAATATGGCTGGGGGGGTCATACTACCAGTTTGGAATAAAAAATTCTCTCATAGCTGAACTAACATCTTTTGGACATTTAGCAAATGTGACCGATACTCTCACACTTTGAATGAACGTCGATGGATTGCCCTTATTCCGTAGCTCTAGTATGAGTCTGTGGCCTATTCTGGGTAGGATTAAGGAAATTCCAGGGTGTAGTGGGTTTGTAATTGGAGTATACTCAGGTGCGTCCAAAACCGCAAACATGCAAGAATATGAAAGCCGTTTCTCAGAGTGGTATTGTGTACAATGGTGTACATTTCAGGGTAGCATTACCCAATGCTTTTATTTGTGATGCACCTGCTCGTGCCTTTCTTAAATGCTGCAAAGGCCATACAGGCTATTATGGGTGTGAGAGGTGCACTCTAAAAGGCCAGTACATGAATGGGAAGGTTATCCTGAAATATCAGCAGAGCAATTTGGTAGGCAAGGCTATCAACTGCACCAACTGTCAGATTCCCCCCTAAATGACCTGGGTATAGGTTTAGTTACCAGTTTGTGTTAGATTATATGGACCTTGTGTGCTCGGGGGCAATGCGTAAATTAATATTTTTTTCAGTGGCTTGCCCACATGAGGCCACCACGGAACCCCCGGACAAAATTAATTGGGACCTATCTGGGACCTATCTGGGCCCACTCACCAGCCCATATCCAACCCATATGGGCCCCACATGGGTGTGTTGATAGGGAACTGAGAGAGAAAACAGGCCTTCACCTAAACCAATTAGTGGCAAACGGAGACCTCTAGTGGCAGTAAGGGTTGTTGAGAAATTAAATCCTCAGCAGCTAAAACAGTTTCCATCCCTCCGTTAACGTACTATACTATATTAAACAGAAACCTCTCATCTAACTGAAACGTGAGAACACAAATTTAAGAAGTATCTCTTGGGATGTGGGTAAATGTTTACCACTTACTCATCCGTCACACACCTTGCAATGCCGTAGCCCGAGGCTGGACTAGAGTCTGGACTCCAGACATTTTTCTATTGCCTCAGATTTCTCTTGGACTCGTTGGTAATTGCACTCAGACTTGCCTTGGACTTGGCCATTGGTCTTGCCAAAAATTCCTATTGGTCTTGACTGAGTCCTGCATTACATACTTATTTTCTAAAGTAACAAAACCATTGAATCACGCTTGTTAAGAAAACAGGTATTTGTTTTTTCCAAAATCCATCTAGAACGGGCATTGACATTGGTCTCCTGGTATATGCCTGGCTGCATCATATGAGGAGGCATCGCTCATTTTCATTTAGGCCACAGGCACACATGTTGTCGAGCACTTTGTAATATGGATTCTTCAGGACAAGTAATAAGTTCAAGAATGGGAACATGTTTCACAATACAATTATTTCAGTGACACCTGTGTTGCTTGTTAATATAGTTAATAATATGGCCTAATGTGATCCTATAGTGCTTTTTGAAAATAATAATGCAAAATGATCCCTCTGCATTGAGGCCACTTCAACCACATCCACACTATGACATCTTTAAAAAGATGCTTCATATTCATAAATTCAGTAAAAAAAAGTCTTTTAACCAAAACATCATTTCTGTTGAAAGGTGAACCTACATAGTTACATCATGACCAGTTTATTAACTGACTCAGTTTGTGCAAGTATCTGGCATCACATACTCATACACATTCATTTGTCATTTGTTATTATATTGTTTGGTTGGTTTAGTGTCCAGTCAAGGAATAGATGCTCATATCATCTGAAGCCTCAGCTACCTGCCTAAAAGTTATACTAACAGTCATCTCGTAGGTATCAGAGGATCCTATGTTCACTTCTGCCAATCAAAATAGTTTTCCATCATCTCTTCGTGCCTAACCCTAACTCTAGTTTCTCCCTCTGACCCTAATCAATCCCTCCATTCCTGACCTTAACCCCAGACACGACCTTTCTGGATGACGTCACATTACGTGACACTGTTGTTTTTGTTGTTGATGTTTTAAACTAAGTCCTGCTGCTTTAACAGAGTGACCACATTTAAATGAATGAGAGGGCTGTGTTTTTTCACAGACTGAATGCAGCTTCACACCTTAGAAATGTCTATCACTGAGTGAGATTTTGGGACAATTGGAAAATAGCCTTTAACCCCCCCAGTGGTCATTAAGAGTATCTGGTTCTGTCTCTGACTCTGATCAATGCCCTGCAGCCTTGGAAACCTTAGAGACACGGTAAACACATGTGTCTTTGTCTATCTGGATGATGCAGAGGTCCCTGGGTGGTTTTACTTTCTACAGAAAATTCATCTGCAATTACATATCTGTTGCTGCTCCCTCCATCACTTAACCTCTCACCCCCAACTCCAATATCACCTGTAGATAATCCTGTCTTCTCAAATTATTATTTTGTTGAACTTTTTGCCAAAAATAGTGCTTTAAGTATTACTGTCATAGAGACAAGAAATGTTATACAGGGAACAAAAATAAATGACACTAAACTGAAATGATTAAAACTACTTTGTAAAGGGGCCAAGATCTTTTTGTACTGACAGTTTTATGTGAAACACAATTACTGTTCATACGTGATGTTTTCCTATACCTGATGATAAAGTGTGGTTGGTCAGGGGCATCTATTTTATTTCTGTCTGTAACTAAATGGACACTAATTACTTGGATGATGCTTTCACCAATATAGTGACATGAATACAAAGCTTTAGTAGCTCTTTTGTTGTGTTGGGATGACATTTTTCCTATCACAAAGAAAAAAAAGTTTCCCTGGGAAAAAATACTCTTTATATGCGTCATACATATGTAAATATGCGATTACTTAATAAACTGTATATGGTGCTTATGACTCTCTTTAAATGCAGCAGCATCAGAGACGAAAAATACACAACAAGATAAAGCTGAAGCACAGGCCTTTCATTGTTAATCATACACAATTTGGACAATAAGACATGGAAAGCATATCTTCACTTTCTGTATTTGATAATTCACTCACTGAATAGCAGTCCCTCCACAGCCTCTCTACAGCATGGTGGTCTCACAGGAGCCAGGCTGCAGGATCTGAAGAGTAACTATGAGTTTAACTGCTTTTCTAAACCAGGGGTAAAACAAGGCATAGATCACAGGGTTTAGACAAGAGTTACAATAGAACACAAAGATAACATAGGATGCAGATGAAGCATTAACCAAGCTGTCACCTGCAAGAGAGACAGAGTATAATGGGCAGAAACACATTAGAAACACAACTACCAGAACACCAAGAGTCCTGGCTGCTTTCAGCTCGGATTTCTTTGCCTTTGGAGTCACTGAAAGCTGGAGTGTGACAGCTGTAATGTGAGAGCGCATGGCACGAGCCTGAGACACAGCCACGGCAAATATTCTCAGATATAGAGCTATGATGAGAATAACTGGAACAAGAAAGCACAAAACAAGATCTAGAGCTCCTAAAACATAGTCAACGAGAAACACACATTCTCCGTAGCAGGAATTATACCTCCCCTGTTGATTCAGATCATCCTTCACAAAGAGAAAGCTGTAGGAGGCAGAATAGAGCCAACAAAGACAAACACAAAGTTTAACTCTGTTCACAGTGACTTTAGTGGTGTAATGCAGAGGGTAACAGATAGCCACATAACGGTCAACTGATATGAGAACCATGTCAACTATTGAGGATACGGTAATGATGCCTGAAAGATTCTTATAAAGAAAACACACAAGGTCACCAAGAAACCAGCAGGATGTTTTTCGGAGGATTTCTCCCGGCATCAGCACGAGGCCCACTAGAAAGTCTGAGACAGCCAGAGAGAGGAGGAGGATGTTGGTGGGTGTGTGGAGCTGCCTGGAGGGAAAGAGAAAAGCACCATTACACCAACAAGTCCTCATATCTAAATGACAAACAAACATGTCATAGAAACAGGGGTATTCTGACCAGTCAGTTTGATTATCACAGTATGAAAAGAACAGGTGTTACATTACTAATAACATCATCAATAGCTCCCCCAATCATCCCACTAAGCCATGACATTGAGACATCAAGCCAGCATGCACAATACTAGGACCCTGAAACTGACACAAAGCCTTCATAATATCTAAAACTTGAATTATTGAGATAATAATCATTGCCTGAAGTGGGAGACTGAGATAATGACGAGCAGGTTGAGAGCTACAGTGAGCAGAGAGATGGAGTAGAGCAAAGTGTGAATGAGCATCACTTCAAACCAAGGAGGTGTCAGCTTCCTACAGGAGGTGTTGAAGAGTTGAGGAAAGCAGAGCTCTGCTCCGTCCTGTGTCTCCGTCATCAGTGGGAGGATGAGAGAGGCCTCAGCTCTCTGCTGAAAACTCTGTCGTACAACTGATTTATCTCTTTCTACTCTTGTCTCCACCCCTCCCTTTCTACCTCTCAGTCTTTGTTGGACACTGTCTTTTTCTTTTTCTACACATCACGTCATCTTCTACACTTTCTCTGTTAGTCCACAAGCCTTTCAATAATATCTGTCAATCTTCTGGCACCTCCAGATTCCATACTTCCAGATCTCGACCAAGCTGAACACATGCAACAGCATGGCCTGGAGCAGGTATAAGCACTTTAATCCTTAGACAATTGGGTGGCAGGTCAGTGATTCAGTTTGTTTCAAGCTTATCGAACCCTTAAAGGAGAACTCCGGGCAATTTTTACGTTAATCTTGATCGCTATAAATATGTGAGTACAGTCGATGGCAAAAAAACTGAACAGAATTGGTCCTAGCATATACTAAAGAGTGCCTTTATGCCTCTTAACAGACAGAAAATGCAATTAAAATGTCTGTGCAATAAACAGGGCTCTTACGTGACAACAAGATGCGTTTTCAACTCAGACATCCTGCCGCTAGCTCGCCCTGCTAGCTGCTAGCTGCCGTCCAAGAGTCTGTGTTCAGCCAGGCTTCTGCGTCAATGATCACGCAGCAGTTCCGTGTGTATTTGTATCTCATCTATTGTGTGTGACATCGATCTGGCGTTGGTGAGTAGGAGTCTTGGCAGTGGCAATCTGTTTGGTAGTTTCCTTAGGCGGGCTCGCAGACCCGACCGGCCTCCTTGCTTCAGCTTCCTCCCCACCTTCCTCGCCTGCCGCGGCCGACAACAATCCAACGAGCGCCCGCTGGTCTGGTGGATGTCCTCCAGAGGACGGGTCATGCCTTTGTGGTGAAAAATTTTACTTTATTAACCCCTCAAAAATAGGTAATTGAGCATTGTAGTGGTAATGACCGTATCAGTGACTATGTAACTACATGGAAACGGGCCAAATTATGTCTCACATATTTATAGCAATCAAGATTAACGAGTTTTTTCTTTAAATCTTCAATAGCTTCCTAGTAATAGCCCCATGCGTTGTTTTTCATGGCGTCAGATTTATGTCATATCTCCCAAGTGCGATAAAACATGCTCATGAGCAAATATATATTATAATATAAGGGAAAGAATGGCACCTTTCTGTGTAAAACCAAGCATCACGCACACAGAGCAGCCACCATGAGCCCGTGACTGTCTGCTTTGCGTGTGCTTGAGGGCACACACTCTCTTAAGCTGCTTACACACCAACCAGACGGCCAACTGTCGGCAGAAAAGGCAGTCGGACTGATCAGTCTCCCCGAGTTGGTCCAAAAAGTGCCTCAGAACACACGAAGAGACGAGATGTAATACGTCTCCATAACAACTGGTGGTGGTAATCTGTATTGTTGCCCAAAAATGAAAACCGACAGCTGATTGGACAAACGTGTCACGTGGGTCTGGTTTCTCCAGATATTCAAAGCCAGACTGTCGGTCGTTCAGAATACGATCTCATATTGTACTAAAATAGTTCACCGAAACGTGTTTCTGAAAACATTTGAAGAGAAAAATAGGCCGTGCAGTTGCTGAATCTGTCTTCATTTCAGATCGACAAAGGTCAGTTTAAAAGACTTTCGTCAGATTTTGAGAGACTTAGTCACACTCATTCTGCTCCCCGTTTCCGGGTTAGCACTCTACCAAGCAGATGGGTCATTTGAGGTTGACTGCCGGCAGTGCCCGCCCCGCCAATTATACCTTCACCATCATAAGGTGAACCATCACCTTATCGTGGTGGAGAGGTTTGTGTGTCTCTGTGAACCTGAGGGCTGTGTTGTCTGGAGCTTTGTGCTCCTGGTAGGGTCTCCCAAGGCAAAGTGGTCTCAGGTGAGGGGCCAGACAAAGAATGGTTCAAAAACCCCAATGGAAAAACAAGGTAGAAATGGAGTGACCCTGCCCGGAGGAAGCCCGGGGCCCCCGTCTGGAGCCAGGCCCAGACGGGCCGGGCTCGGCGCGGCCTGGTGGCCGGGTTTGCCACGGAGCCCGGCCGGGCACAGCCCGAACAAGCTACGTGGCTCCCATCTCTCCAGCCCATGGGCCCACCACCTGTGGGAGGAACCGCTGGGGTCGGGTGTGCTGCCACATGGGTGGCAGTGAAGGTCAGGGGCCTCGACGGACCAGACCCGGGCAGCAGACGCTGGCTCTGGGGACGTGGAACGTCACCTCTCTGTGGGGGAAGGAGCCGGAACTGGTGCGGGAGATGGAGCGCTACCGGTTAGATCTGTTGGGGCTTACCTCTACGCACAGTCTCGGTTCTGGAACCGTACTCCTGGATAGGGGTTGGACTCTTTTCTTCTCCGGAGTTGCTCAGGGTGTGCGGCGCCGGGCGGGTGTGGGGATACTAACAAGCCCCCGGCTGAGCGCCGCGCCGTTGGAGTTTACCCCGGTGGACGAAGATCGCCCTATCGCCCCTGCGGGTTGTGGGGGAAAACTCTGACTGTTGTTTGTGCATATGCACCAAACAGGAGTTCGGAGTATTCGGCCTTCTTGGAGACCTTGAGTGGAGTCCTGCATGGGGCGCCAGTGGGGGACTCCATTGTTCTGCTGGGGGACTTCAACGCACAAGTGGGCAATGATGGAGACACCTGGAGAGGCGTGATTGGGAGGAACGGCCTCCCTGATCTAAACCAGAGTGGTTGTTTGTTGTTGGACTTCTGTGCTAGTCATGGATTGTCTATAACGAACACCATGTTCGAACATAGGGATGCTCATAAGTGTACCTGGTACCAGAGCACCCTAGGCCGAAGGTCAATGATCGATTTTATAATCGTTTCATCTGATCTGAGGCCGTATGTTTTGGACACTCGGGTGAAGAGAGGGGCAGAGCTGTCAACCGATCACCATCTGGTGGTGAGTTGGGTCAGGGGGTGGGGGAAGACTCTGGACAGACCTGGTAAGCCCAAACGTGTAGTGCGGGTAAATTGGGAACATCTGGAGGAGGCTTTCAACTCGCACCTCCGGCGGAGCTTTTCGTGCATCCCTGTGGAGGCTGGGGGCATTGAACCCGAGTGGACAATGTTCAAAGTTTCCATTGCTGAAGCTGCGGTGAGGAGCTGTGGTCTTAGGGTCTTTGGTGCCTCAAGGGGCGGTAACCCACGAACACTGTGGTGGACACCGGTGGTCAGGGAAGCCGTCCGACTGAAGGAGTCTTTCCGGGATATGTTATCCCAGAGGACTCCGGAGGCAGTTGCAGGGTACCGAAGGTGTGTACAGTAAGGATGGGACACTGTTGACCTCAACTGAGGAGGTAATAGGGCGGTGGAAGGAGCATTTTGAGGAACTCCTGAATCCGACTTATACGCCCTCTATGTTAGAGGCAGAGCTGGAGGATGAAGGGGGATTGTCGTCGATTTCCCGGGCGGAAGTCACTGATGTAGTCAAACAACTCCACAGTGGCAAAGCCCCGGGGATTGATGAGATCCGTCCAGAAATGCTCAAGGCTCTGGGTGTGGAGGGGCTGTCCTGGTTGACACGTCTCTTCAACATTGCGTGGAAGTCTGGAACAGTGCCAAAGGAGTGGCAGACTGGGGTGGTGGTTCCCCTTTTTAAAAAGGGGGACCAGAGGGTGTGTGCCAATTACAGGGGTATCACACTTCTCAGCCTCCCTGGTCTACTCCAAGGTGCTGGAAAGGAGGGTTCGGCCGATAGTCGAACCTCAGGTTGAGGAGGAACAATGCGGATTCCGTCCTGGTCGTGGAACAACGGACCAGCTCTTCACTCTCGCAAGGATCCTGAAGGGGCCTGGGAGTATGCCCAACCCGGGTCTACATGTGTTTTGTGGATTTGGAGAAGGCGTATGACCGGGTCCCCCGGGAGATACGTGGGGGGGTCGCGGGAGTATGGGGTGAGGGGGTCTCTACTCAGGGCCATCCAATCTCTGTACGACCAAAGTGAGAGCTGTGTCCAGGTTCCCGGCAGTAAGTCGGACTCGTTTCAGGTGAGGGTTGGCCTCCGCCAGGGCTGCGCTTTGTCACCAATCCTGTTTGTAATATTTATGGACAGGATATCGTAGGCGTAGTCGGGGGGGGAGGGGTTGCAGTTCGGTGGGCTGGGGATCTCATCGCTGCTTTTTGCAGATGATGTGGTCCTGATGGCATCATCGGCCTGCGACCTTCAGCACTCACTGGATCGGTTCGCAGCCGAGTGTGAAGCGGTTGGGATGAGGATCAGCACCTCTAAATCGGAGGCCATGGTTCTCAGCAGGAAACCGATGGAATGCCTTCTCCAGGTAGGGAATGAGTCCTTACCCCAAGTGAAGGAGTTCAAGTACCTTGGGGGTTTGTTCGCAGTGAGAGGACAATGGAGCCGGGAGATTGGTCGGAGAATCGGTGGAGCGGCGCGGTATTACATTCCATCTATCGCACCGTAGGACGAAAAGAGAGCTGAGCCAGAAGGCAAAGCTCTCGATCTACCGGTCAGTTTTCGTTCCTACCCTCACCTATGGTCATGAAGGCTGGGTCATGACCGAAAGAACGAGATCCAGGGTACAAGCGGCCGAAATGGGTTTCCTCAGGAGGGTGGCTGGCGTCTCCCTTAGAGATAGGGTGAGAAGCTCAGTCATCCGTGAGGAGCTCGGAGTAGAGCCGCTGCTCCTTTGCGTCGAAAGGAGCCAGTTGAGGTGGTTCGGGCATCTGGTAAGGATGCCCCCTGGGCGCCTAGGGAGGTGTTCCAGGCACGTCCAGCTGGGAGGAGGCCTCGGGGAAGACCCAGGACTAGGTGGAGGGATTATATCTCCAACCTGGCCTGGGAACACCTCGGGATCCCCCAGTCGGAGCTGGTTAATGTTGCTCGGGAAAGGGAAGTTTGGGGTCCCCTGCTGGAGCTGCTCCCCCCGCGACCCGACACCGGTTAAGCGGACGAAGATGGATGGATGGAGGTCGGCCAAAATGAAGGCCGACGGCCCCTCGGACGGAAGACGGCACAGAACACACCGAACAGACTCGAGTCTCCGACCTCGCCAGACTGTCAGACGGCCGATTATCGGCTCTATGTGTCCGGGCCTTTACAGGTTAACTCTCCCCTCAAAGTTGATTTCTCCTCGCTCAAATGAAACTGGCTTTTGACATTGTGGAGGCGGATATCAAGGGAGGCACTGCCCTGACGGTAATAAATACCTGGAATACATCAGATTATAGTGGTTTACTTTTCGTAGTTATATGTACGTATGGTTCATGATAACAGGGTGTCTGGTTTGAACTTGCTAGGCCATCTCAGTGTCTCAACAGCTACCTCAGTAGTTTTATTTCTGTCTTAGTCAGGCCCTGTCTTCCTGCCACTACCCCCAGGACCATGCACTTCATTTTTGTTTTGTTTAAGATTATTCTTTTGGGCATTTCCGGCTTCATTTTTACAGGACAGCTGAATCCATGAAAGGAGAGAGAGAGGGGCGAATGGCATGCAGCAAAGGGACGCACGTCGGAGTCGAACCAGGGCCTGCTGCGTCGAGGAGTAAACCTCTATGTATGGGTGCCCGCTCTACCAACTGAGCTGTCCAGGCACCCAGGCCCATGCACTACTAAGGAACTTTCCAGACTTGCCACCAGATGGCCTCACACTCTCCTATCAGTCTCCTATCCACTTGCACACTGCTTCCTAAAGCTCCTCACTGTATCTGTATGAGCTCTGCTCCAGAACCTGGCTCTCCTGAGCCTGTTCCAGTCTCCTCTGAATCTTCTGACCTTTTCTCTAATACGCCCTATCGTTGGCAAGAAAATATGCCCCACTACTTTTATTTTCAAACAGGACACGGTCCCCGGTCTCCTGGATGAAAGTCTTGTGTTTGTTTGACCCATCCACACCCCCAACCTGCTTTCTTACACAGAATTTGGCACTCTTATACTTTGTGTCCTTATTTAATGCTTTGCTCATATGGCCCCTTCCATACATTCTGCTGTACTCCGGCAGCACTACAACCCTCTTTACCTGCTAAATCCTCCACTTTATTCACCAGCTGGTCTCTAACTGTCTATTTGCTGCAGAGCTACACCAAACTCTTTGGTACAGTGGGTTTTAGAGTCCTGAAATGGACTCTGATGAGAGGTGAGCGTCTGGCATCTTAAGGCATATTGGTGCTGGAAGAGCGTGGTCCCCCCCAGAAGCGCCTTGAGTATCTATGACAAAGCGCTATGTAAATGTATGGAATTATTATTATTATTAAAGCTGTGGGAGTGAACAAAAACAGTAAAGGTTTGGGCCTTAAAACCAAAATACCAGTGAGTTAAAAACACTCTGTAGAGCTGAGAGGAGCTGCACAGTCAGGAGATAATTCTCTGAGGATTTGTGACTGGCAGCAACCCCTCTCACACTACACATGCTAATTGAATCCCTTCTTACTTTAAAAAAATCTAAAAAATTCCAATTGATTAAATTAGTACATTGTCAGACACAACATTAACTGAAAAACAGTCCTGTTCAGTAATGATTACATCACATGTTGATGGGTTCATGCTGATGCTTGTGTCTGATGATGCCCACTATACACAACAAAGTAAATGGTCATTTAGCCCATCAAACACTGATCTATTGGGAGATGAGTTTTGACACTTCAGTTTTAGCTCTGCTCATTAAGACACCATACTGTAGCATACACACAAACTTTGCCTCATTTAACTTGCTGAAGAGTTTGTTTGAATGCAGTTTTTATTTTTAATACCATAGTATTGTAAACAGGGCCTGAAGTTACCTTTTTTGGCCACCAGCCACACAGGCTTTTTACCAGCCAATGTTTTGTTTACAGGAAATTACAGGAAATGCACGAGCATTGTTCTACCCGCTGATATGGCAGGTAGATTCACAGTTTTACCCGCCAAAGGCAAAATTCACCTGTTATTATAGGGGTGTTGATTTCAGGCCCTTGTTGTAAGTATGAGGGGTATCACTGTGGCTGTTCACTTGTACCTTAAGTCAGGATACACTTTCACTTTTAGGAATAGTTAGCACTTCCTATGTTGATCTGTAATTTGGACATATATAAACATTAGAGGAAAAAGTCAAAGTAATATCTTTTATGACTTGTTATCCAGCAGGCAGTTGTATTTTCGAATTCGTCAAACAATCACAGGACCGTCACCCAGAAGACTGGGATTAGTGTCCCGTTTTTTTTACTTTACGGAACTGCATCCTCTTCTGAGTCACGTGTGAACAGAATGTACAAATGTACTGATATTACACAAACAAGATCTTTTTTTAACATAACTAAGTAGTTTTGGGGCAGAAACCTAACCAAACTGTTTAAAACCACGTCATACTTACAAACCTGTCAGGGTCCCACTTTCACCAGCACTCACTCCTCCCTCTCATTCTCCTGCACTCTTCCCACTGATTCACACTCCTCATCACTCACGCCCATCGTTCACTGTCACCTCGGTACTGATTACACGCACCTGCACATCATTAGTTCACCACCTGCATCTAATCAGCGACCACCTACATAAGCAGCACAGGAACACACACTCTTTGTCTAGTCTCGTTTATACACGACACTTTGACTCACTCGTGTATTCCTTGTTCATTCCACGTTCTACCTTACCTGTAGTTTGTATCCTGTTGTCTGCTGCTGCTCTGAGGCTTACCTCCTCTGCTGCCGTTGTCCTGCCTGTTCTTTCTAAGCTCTGTTGGATCACTGTGAATAAAGATCGGCTTACATGCTCCAGTCTGTCTCCTGGTCGTTCCCTGACAGAAGACTAGACCACACAGCAAAGAATGGAGGAGGACGCCATGGATGTCTTTATTTTCAACCAGAATGGAGACACTCTGGAGGACTTCGTGACAGTTTATCTCTATCTTTATCAAGATGTGAGCTGGGAGGTGGACTACTTAAAGTATCGGTTCTGGAAGGGTTTAGATGATCCACTCGCCCAGATACTGCTGCTCGAGGACATTAAACTGCCGTTTAGAGAGTTTCTGGACCGAGCCCTTTGGGTGTGTGGTTCCTCCCTCACGGTGGTGCTTGCCGATCCAGAGCCAGCCAGCGTCTGCCCAGTCGAACAGAAGCCAGAGACTGCTCACAGCGACTGCCAAGCCGAGACTGCTCACAGCGACTGCCCAGCCGAGACGTGCAACCCTTCTGTTCCCGAGCTGATGTGCGGCTCTCCTGACCCTGGGCTGATGTGCAGCTCCCCTGAGTCCCAGCTAGCTAGCATCTCCCCTGAGTCCCAGCTAGCTAGCATCTCCCCTGAGTCCCAGCTAGCCAGCATCTCCCCTGAGTCCCAGCTAGCCAGCATCTCCCCTGAGTCCCAGCTAGCTAGCAGCTCCCCAGAATCCCAGCTAGCTAGCATTCCCCCCTGACTCCAGGCTAGCTAACAGCTCCCCCGAGTCTAGGCTAGTTAGCAGCCCCCCTTATTCTCAGCTGGCTGACAGCCTCTCTAGCGTCCCCGAGCTCTCTAATGTCCCTAGTGTCCCCGAGCTCTCCAGTATCCCCAAGCCTTCTTGTGTCCCAGAGCTCCCTAGTGTCCCCGAGCTCTCCAGTGTCCCCAAGCCTTCTTGTGTCCCAGAGCTCCCTAGTTTCCCCGAGCTCCCCAAGCTCTCTAGTGTCCCTGACTCCTCTAGTGTGCCTAGGGTCCCTGAGTTCTCTAGTGTCCCTGTGCTCTCTTGTTTCCCTGTGCTCTCTAGTGTCCCAGAATTTTCTAGAGTCCCCGAGTTCCTAGAGTCCCGGCCGTGTAGCGGCCCCCCAGAGTTCCTAGAGTCCCGGCCGTGTAGCGGCCCCCCAGAGTCTAGGCTAGCTGGTATCTCCCCTGAGCCCAGGCTAGCTAGCATCCTTCCAAAGCCCTCATCATCGCCGGTACAGCCCGGCTCAAAGCCCTCATCGCCGGTCCCGTCCGGCTCAAAGCCCTCATCGCCGGTACAGCCCAGCTTGAAGCCCTTAGCGCCGGTTCTGCCTGGCCAGAAGGGTCGTCTCCGCCGTGGCTGCCAGAGGGCCAACCAGCTCCACTGTGGTCACTTCCCCAGCCAGCTCCGCCATGGCCACGCCCCCAGCCAGCTCCGCCCAGGTCATCGGGGCAAGCCTGGAGTCCGTCCGCCTTCGCCCTGTAACCCTCCTGTCCCGGACTCCAGGCTCCTCCCACTGATTCACACTCCTCATCACTCACGCCCATCGTTCACTGTCACCTCGGTACTGATTACACGCACCTGCACATCATTAGTTCACCACCTGCATCTAATCAGTGACCACCTACATAAGCAGCACAGGAACACACACTCTTTGTCTAGTCTCTTTTATACACAACACTTTGACTCACTTGCGTATTCCTTGTTCATTCCACGTTCTACCTTACCTGTAGTTTGTATCCTGTTGTCTGCTGCTGCTCTGAGCCTTACTTCCTCTGCTGCCAGTGTCCTACCTGTTCTCTCTAAGCTCTGTTGGATCACTGTGAATAAAGATAATACTCCAGTCTGTCTCCTGGTCGTTCCCTGAAAAAACCCTCCCCATTTTCCCGGGAGACTCCTGTTTTTCATTGCCCTCTCCTGGTTTCCTCCCAGGGTCACAACTCGTCTGCTTTTCTTGCAATTTATGACACATTTTCACACTTTTTTTCTTCTTTTTTTTTTTGTGCTTACAAACTAGACTAGTGAGGCACCGCCACAACAAAGCTTCAATCAGCCTCCCAACTCCTCTTCAGCTCCTCAGCTTGGTGGGAATCGTCCGCAACAGAACCTCAAACTGGATTCCTCATCTCCTGCGCACCCGCCTGCTCACAGGACACCTTATGGAGCTAGCTACGACCATTCTACGTCCACTGGAGACCTCATCAAATACCTTGCTCGCAGCCGCCTGGTGACTTCAGGCCTCACTGCATATGATGACCAGCCAATGAACTATTGGGCCTGGAAAACATCGTTCCTGAACGCTATCGCTGATCTAGACTTGTCTGCTGCAGGAGAACTCGACCTCCTCACCAAGTATCTGGGAAAAGAGTCAGCAGAACAAGTAAGAAGAATAAAAACAGTCAACATTAAGGACCCAGTAACCAGACTGCACATGGCATGGGGGCGCCTGGATGAAATATATGGCTCGCCAGAGGCCGTCGAACAGGCTCTGTTCAACAAACTAGAAAACTTTCCGAAGGTCACAACAAAGGATCCACAGAGACTCAGGGATCTAGCCGACCTGTTGTCAGAGCTACAAGCCGCCAAGGAAGATGGATACCTTGCAGGCTTGTCGTACTTGGATACCTCCAGAGGAATTAAGCCTATCATTGAGAAACTCCCATACAACTTACAAGAAAAGTGGCTTTACTTTGGTACAAGCTACAAACAGAAACATTTTGATGGCTTCCCACCTTTCTCCGTGTTGGTAAACTTCATTGCCACGGAGGCAAGAGCTCGCACTGACCCAAGCTTTAACCTCTTCATGCAAGCCCCAGCAGAAAGAAAGAGTAAGTGGGAGAGGCCTACAAAGACATCCGTATATGTTCACAAGACGCAGGTCTCAGGGACTGCTAAGGCTGAGTGTAGAGAAGGTACGGAACGAATCGACCCAAATAAACATTGTCCTCTGCATAAGAAGCCCCACCCTCTGAGGAAATGCAGAGGCTTCCGTGAGAAGAGCATAAATGATCGCAAACAGCTTCTGAAAGAGCATTACATCTGCTTTCGCTGTTGCTCCTCTACGGAGCATCTTGCAAAGAACTGCACCGCTGAGATAAAATGTACAGAGTGTGAGAGCACTGCTCATGTGACAGCGCTTCACCCCTGCCCGCCTACCTGGAATTCTAAGTCGTCCCCTTCCACTTCAGAGGATGGCGGGCAGGAGGACAGAGCAGACATCCAGGAGGTCAAGTCGACGTGCACACAAGTATGTGGTGAAGGACTGAGTGCCAGAGCATGTGCTAAGATCTGCCTCGTCAGTGTGTTCCCAAACGGATGCAGGGAGAAGTCCAAGAGAATGTACGCCATACTGGACGAGCAGAGCAATCGCTCCCTGGCACGGACGGAGTTCTTCGAGGTTTTTAAGATCTCCGGAGGTTCTTACTCATATACCCTCAAGACCTGTGCAGGTCGTTCAGAGACAGCGGGGAGGAGAGCCAGCGGTTACACTGTGGAGCCAGTGGACAAGAAAGTAAGCATTCCCCTGCCTACACTCCTCGAGTGCAACCAAATCCCTAACGTTCGCGCCGAGATTCCCTCCGCCAGAAGCGCCTACCATCATGCCCACCTGAAGCGCATCGCCGACAAGATTCCGCCTCTGGATCCGGATGCCAAAATACTCCTCTTACTGGGCAGAGACATCTTACGGGCGCACAAGGTCCGAGAGCAGATAAGTGGCCCAGGAGATGCACCGTTTGCTCAAAGGCTTGACCTGGGATGGGTCGTCGTCGGTGATGTGTGCCTTGGAGGTGCTCACAGACCACTTGAGGTAGGGAGTTACAAAACAGCCATCTTAGAGAATGGTCGTACGAGTCATCTTCAGCCATGCGACAACCAGATCAGAGTGAAAGAGTTGTTTGGTCAGGTGCCTAAACATCAACATCATCCAGCACCAACCTCCAACCGTGACTCAATGATGCTCAGCGTAGACTGCTTGGGGCAGACTGTCTTTGCTTGTACTCCCGACGACCACAGAGTCGCTCCATCCATGGAGGATCTAGAGTTTCTGAAGATAATGGAAGCTGAGTGCTACCAGGACAGCTCCAAAAGTTGGGTTGCACCTCTACCCTTTCGGTCGCCGAGACAGCGGCTGCCTAACAACAGGAAACAGGCTTTTGACCGTCTTGTCTCACTACGGTGCTCATTGGAAAAACGACCACAGATGAAAGCTGATTTCCTAGAGTTTATGGAGAAGATGCTCAAGAAGGCACATGCAGAAGTTGCCCCACCAGTGCAGCCTGGACAAGAGTGTTGGTACCTGCCTCTGTTTGGCGTGTATCATCCTAGGAAGCCAGATAAGATCCGTGTAGTCTTTGACAGCAGCGCGTCATGTGAAGGAGTGTCGCTCAATGATGTCTTGCTCACTGGCCCTGACCTTAATAACAGCCTGCTAGGTGTTCTCATGAGGTTCAGGAAGGAACAGGTGGCAATCACCGCCGACATCGAGCACATGTTCCACTGCTTTGTCGTTAAGGAGGATCACCGTGATTTTCTCCGCTTCCTGTGGTACAGGAACAATGACCTTACCTCCAACATCGTGGACTACAGAATGCGGGTTCACCTTTTTGGGAACAGTCCCTCGCCTGCCGTTGCAGCGTATGGTTTGCGACGGGCAGCTAAGGAAGCAGAAGCCGACTATGGCAGTGATGCAAGACGATTCATCGACCGCGAGTTCTACGTTGACGACGCCTTAAAGTCCTTCAGCTCCGAGGAAGAGGCCATCAGCGTCCTCGGACGGGCACAGAAGATGCTTGCAGCTTCTAACCTCAGGCTGCACAAAATCGCTTCAAATCGACCGGCAGTCATCGAAGCATTTCCATCCGAAGATCGCATCAAGGACGTCAACAGCCTAGATCTCTTTGTTGATGATCTGCCCATCCAACGTAGCCTTGGATTGTTCTGGAACATGCGCACGGACACCTTCATGTTTGAAATCAAAGATGACCAGAAGCCATTCACTCGCAGAGGGGTACTCTCAACCGTGAACAGCCTCTACGATCCTCTAGGGTTCCTCGCACCCATCACGGTTCATGGAAGACTGATACTCAGGGAACTCACCACGCAAGCAGAGGACTGGGACTCACCTCTTCCCAAAGACATGGAGCTTGAGTGGACTAGATGGAAACAGTCACTCCATGATCTAGAGGGGCTCCAGATACCACACCCTTATACATCCTTCTCCACCGCAGGCGCGCTAAGAAGAGAACTCTGTGTCTTTGCAGACGCATCAGTCAAGGCAATAGCAGCCGTAGCCTACATCAAGGTGACAAACCACCAAGAACAGACTGAGATTGGCTTTGTCTTCGGGAAGGCAGAGTTGGCCCCCCAGCCTGGCTTGACTATCCCGAGACTTGAGCTCTGTGCGACCGTACTCGCCGTCGAAATCGCCGAGATGGTAGTCACAGAGATGGACACAACATTCGACAACATCACATACTACACAGATAGCAAGGTTGTATTTGGATACATCCAGAACCAGTCAAGGAGATTCTATGTCTACGTACACAACAGGATCCAACGTATCCATCAATCACCTTGTTCCGGCCAGTGGAAGTACGTTCCAACGCACCTCAACCCAGCTGACATTGGGTCAAGAACTGTGGCACCAGCCTTGCTTAGCAGCACAACTTGGCTCAAAGGACCAGCCTTTCTACATGATGCATCTTCGCATTCACCTGAGCTTCAAGAGACTTATAACCTTATTGACCCTGACACTGACTCTGAAGTGCG
This sequence comes from Perca fluviatilis, assembly GCF_010015445.1. NCBI lineage: Eukaryota > Metazoa > Chordata > Actinopteri > Perciformes > Percidae > Perca > Perca fluviatilis. The sequence goes on along the minus strand of NC_053123.1, from coordinate 35,810,211 downwards.
TCCCCAGGTGGTGACAAGTCTCACACATGTTACCAGGGATGTGGTACACCCACAACGCTTCGAACGTTTCTCCAAGTTCAGCACTCTCCTCACAGCCATAGCGCACCTCATCCACGTGGCTCGTTCCTTTGCCCACTCCACTCAGGATGAATGTCAGGGGTGGCACATCCTGTCCGCTACAGAGGAAGAGTTGCTGAGGGCCAAAGTGTGTATCGTGAAGAGTGTCCAGAATGAGTGCTATACAGAGGAACTTAAGTGTATCAACTCAGGATCCAACATCCCATCTTCAAGCAGCCTGTGGAAATTGCACCCCACCATGGACCAAGATCAACTTCTTAGAGTGGGAGGTCGGATTGGACAGTCAGATCTGAGCATGAACGAGACTCACCCCATCATCATTGGACCATGGGACATCGTCTCACGCCGCACAAGAGGAGGAGTCTCCAACTCTAAACGATGGGCTGTGATTTTCTCATGCATGTGCTCAAGGGCAGTTTACATCGAGGTTATTGAAGCAATGAGCACCAGCAGCTTTATTAACGCCTTGAGGAGGTTCTTTGCAGTCAGGGGCCCTGCAAAGCAGATCCGCTCTGACTGCGGAACTAACTTCACCGCGCCTCGTGAACTAGAGATGGACAAGACCAATCCAGGCTTCAACAGTGTGGAGGAGTACCTGGACACACAGAGCTGCACCTGGGTATTCAATCCGCCCCCACGTCTCGCCTTATATGGTGGGCGGGCGTGGGAACGAATGATTGGCATTGCGCCCGTATTTTGGACTGCATGCTGCTTGAGGAGAGGAGGGTCTCACCTGACACACGAGGTTCTGACCACACTCATGGCCGAGGTAACTGCAATCATGAATGCTAGACCGCTCATCCCCAGTGTGCATCGGATCCGCCCCTCATCCTCACCCCAGCAATGCTCTTGACTCTTAAGACAGGCGGCTCTGCACCCTCCCTCCTCCGGGGAAGCGCACTCGTCAGAGGAGGTGGAAGCGGGTTCAGACATGTTTTGGAACAGATGGAAACATGAATACCTCAAAACATTGCAGCTTCCGGCGGAAGTGGCAAGGAAAAGGCTGAACCTCCAAGAAGGAGACATAGTTCTCCTGAAAGACAATCAGGCAAAGAGAAATCAATGGCCTTAAGGGTATCATCGCAAAAACCTTTCCAGGAGAAGATGGATTGGTCCGGAAGGTTCAAGTGGAAGTCGTCAAGGATGGAACCAGGAAGACTTTTTCTCGGCCCATTACAGAAGTGGTCCTGCTTCTCTCTCCAAAGACTGATTCTGTTAGTTAATGTGGGCTCTTTAAAAGACCCCAAGCGGGGAGTGTCATGCCACTTGAAAATGTGTACTACTTTGTTTCAGCAATTCAGTAATTCAGTTTGTTTAGCTTTGTAACCATAGCAACGTAGTACCAGTGCATGTTGGGAAACAGGAAGTAAAATTGCCATGTGGTAATCAGCTACAAGAATGTGTGAGCTCTACCAGCTGTCAGTTTCTGAGTCGCTTTTCCTTCTCCCTTTTTGCTAAGGCAACGTCTGTAAGTATTTCTCATTGTGTAACATTAGGTTACTGCTTATTTTAATTTAGTAAGATTATTGAGATGGCTAAGAAGCTAATTTGTTTGTGCTAGGCTAAGTTAGCTTTATGTTTATTACTGCTGGTTGTTTTTACTAGCTTGATTGTGTTTATGATATAGGCTACACTGCTACGTTAGCTAGGCGGTACTATTTACACTGTTGATGTGTATTTGGGTTTAATTAATAATATAGAAATCTCATTGTACTGTATTGCAGTTTCACAAAATTCCCAGTAAACTTCATGGAAATGTATCAGCCGTGTCCTGGAGTTTCTTGGGAGTGTTTAAGCTGAATGGAACATAGCCCATGACAGCACCAACTGTCAGCCTCCCCCCTAAATGATCTGGGTATAGGTTTAGTTCCCAGATTTGTGTAAGATTATATGCACCTTGTGTGCTTGGGGACAATGCGTAAGTTATTTCTTTCAGTGGCTTGCCCACATGGGGCCACCATGGAACCCCCGGACAAAACTAAAAAACATAACTGGGACCTATCTGGGCAGCCCAGGTGGGGCCCACTCACCAGCCCATATCCAACCCATATGGGCCCCACATGGGTGTGTTGATAGGGAATTGACAGAGAAAACAGGCCTTCACCTAAACCAATTAGTGGCAAACGGAGACCTCTAGTGGCAGCAAGGGTTGTTGAGAAATTAAATCCTCAGCAGCTAAAACGTTGTCATCCCTCCTTTAACGTAGTAAAAGTAAACAGAAATCTCTGATCTAACTGAAATGTGAGAACACAAAGTAGAAGCATCTCCTGGGATGTGGGGAAATGTTTACCACTAACTCATCCGTCACACACCTTGCAGTGCCGTAGTCCGAAGCTGGACTCGAAGCTGGACTCCAGATGTTTTTCTATTGCCTCAGATTTCTCTTGGACTCGTTGGTAATTGCACTTGGACTTGTCTCGGACTTGGCCATTGGTCTTGCCAAATATTCTAGTTGGTCTCCACCAAGTCCTGCATTACATACTTTTTTTTCTAAATGAAACCATTGTATCACGCAGAGATTAAAACAGATATTTCTTTCAATTTTTAAATCCATCTAGAACGGGCATTGACATTGGACACCTGGCATACGCCTGGCTGCATCATATGAGAAGGCATCGTTCATTTTCATTTAGACCACAGAAACACATATTGCCGAGCACTTTGTAGTATGGATTCTTCAGGACAAGTAATAAGTTCAGTGGTGTAATGAGCCAACACCGGGCCCTTATGTAGGATTATCAAGGTGGGCCCCCCTGCTACAGAACGTGATGACGCAATGTCCACGAGTAAGCTACCATGAATAGGACAGGATAGGATCATAGAGACACAGCATATAAAAGATGAGATGAAAAAATGAAAATGAAACACAACTACAAGGACACCAAGAGTCCTGGCTGCTTTCAGCTCTGATTTCTTTGCCTTTGGAGTCACTGGAAGCTGGAGTGTGACAGCTGTAATGTGAGAGCTGCAGTTAGATTTCAACAATAAAATACTTTTTTTTCATTACTGTCTTCTGCACAAACAACTTTTTATATTTGAATTTTTCAGCCAAACTGAAAAACACCCATGTTTTTACAGATATACTTCTCTGTACTAACTTTTTTTTGGGTGTGATTTCATTTCTTTTTGTCAAGTTACTGCTGTGAAATGTGTTCATATAACCTAGAAATCTTGATGCACGATATCAGCAGCAAATTTGCAGCCAGGGTGTCTAGCAACTCTCTGTTACGACGGCTAAAGTTTAATCTATCAAATACCGTTGCTCTGGGCGATTGGAGCGCTATCCTATTGCGTGCAGAGGGAATATGAAAGATAACCGTTTATCCCGCCCCTCAGATTGAGCCCTTCCAATGGTGAGTTCCCAGACCCAACATCTGGATGTGGGTCTGGCTTGTCATGCTAGTGTTCATAGTGACAAAGCCATGGAATAATCTAAATTCGCAATTCAATCTGCAGCTCTACCAATCACGTTCAGTAAAGTGTATGTATTTCTGTGACTTTACTATAGTTATCAAAGCAAAAGCATTTACCCTTAATGGAGACAGATATATTTTGAAACAAGTCTTTTTGGATCTTTTTATTAGCATTTTAGTTTTAGTCTAACCATTTGAGTATCCTCCAGCTTCATCAAACCCACAGAGAGGATAGTGTCTATGGGCCCTATCTTCCACCCGGTGCAGCACGGTGCAAAACCCGATGCAAGTGTCTTTGCTATTTTAAGACCGTCCAGCACCCACGTTGTTTAAAGAGCAAATGCACCTGCGCCCATCTGTGCGCCCTTGGGTGTGCTGGTCTCACATGGAGGTGTGTTCAGGTGAATTCTTGGCGTATTGCTATCTTGAGGACTCTACGTCATACAATTTGTTAGCTGTGAAAGGGGGCATGGCCAAATCGTAGGGGGGCAAACCTTTACCAATAAAAAAGGAAGTCCCTGCTGAGTTCCGTGATACCTCACATAAGACTCTACCTTAAACGGGTCACCAGTTATGAAAGGGGGCGTGGCTTAAGCATCAACAATGAAGAAGAAACTCTGCTGAGTTCATTGATACCTCACACAATACTAACTTAAACGGTTCAAATGGTATTAAAAGGGGCGTGGCCTGATTAAGTGTACGTGGTTAAAGTTTAGGGGGCGGCTCCGTATCACATGTAGACCACACATTATATGCAGCTATAATTAGGGCGTGTCCAAATCCACTTTTTGTTAGTTTGATGGCGTAAAAATGTTCCGTGCGCCGGGCGCGTATTTCAAAAGAGTTGTACTTAGTGTCTTCATTAATTAGGGCCCAAGCACCGACAGCGGTGAAGGCCCTATTGAAACTTAAGGAATTATTATTATTCTTCCATGCAATGAATCGCCTTTTTGGGGAACTTATCATACTCAAAAACTCACCATCCTAGTTTCTGCTCCAGAGTTCCCCGCCAGTCTTTGTTCTAGTTTTGTTGAATAAATTTTCATACGTTTGAGCCTTGCATTTGAGTCCGCTCTGTCTTTCATAAGAGAACGATTCAGCTATCATAGACTCAGCAGGCTCACCCCCACCCCCCGAGCCCTCTGTGGCCCCACCACAAGACCGATCCTTCGCTGTGGCCTCCCAGGGAGTGCTGCTCGGCCAGCATGAATCGGCCATTTCCTCCATGGCTGAGGCGCTGCGCTCCCTGGTCGAGAAGGTCCGGTTTCTGGCCCGTCAGTCCCCCCCCCATTGATCCCCCCAGTGACTCCGCTCCATCCGCTCCTCTTTCTCACTCTCCTGTGACCAATTCGGCTCTGCTCGCCCCCCCTCGAATCTCCGGTTCCTTCCCCTGACAAATTCTCCAGCATGTTGGGAACGTGCGAGGGGTTCCTCGTGCAGTGTACCCTGGTATTCAGGAGGCAGCCAGTAACTTACAGCTCGGACAAGGCCAAGGTGTGTTTCATTGTCAGTTTGCTCCGCGACCGGGCCCTCTCTTGGTTCACCTCGGTGGGCGTGGGTCGGCCTGATCTCCTTTCCTCATACTCCACCTTTGTGGAGGAGATGAGGAGGGTGTTTGAGGGCTCATGTCTCTCCGTCAGGGATCGCAGCGTCGCAGAGTATTCGGTTGATTTCCGCATCTTGGCCGCTAGGTCGGGCTGGAACAGTCCGGCTCTCCGTTGCGCATTCCTGGTGGGTCTCAGTGAGCGGATAAAGGATCTTTTGGCCACCAGGGACGAGCCGGAGAGCCTCGATAATCTGATTGACAACGCCATCGATCTAGACAATCACCTCCGGGCACGGGAGAGGGAGCGCTCTTCCTCTGCCTGATCTTGCCCTCCGCCATCTCGGGTCTCTGCTCCCTCGCCTCCCCAGCCGTGCCCAATTATTCCTCCGGCACCCCCTTCCCCTCTGTCCCCTGAACCCATGCAGTTAGGTCGTGCCCGCTTGTCCCCAGAGGAACGTGAGCGCCGCCGTTTGGCCGGCGTGTGTATTTACTGCGGTAAACCCGGCCATTACATCTCCTCCTGCCCCATTCGCCCAAAAGAGTCAGCTCGCCAGTAGCAGTGGGAGCTCTGGCAGGCCGAACTTCTCCCAACCCTCGCCTCCTACTGGAGATCTCCCTGCCGTGGCAGGAGATAACACTTCCTCTGAGGGCATTGGTTGACTCCGGTGCCGACAAAAATTTTTGGACCTCGATATTGCTAAACAGCTCGCCATTCCGTTCATCCCCCTAGACACGCCACTTCACGCCATAAGTCTCAATGACCAATCACTCACTACCGTCACCCACTGCACTCCTCCAATCCATCTCCTCACCTCCAGTAATCATCATGAATCTCTCCCCTTTCTCCTCATCTCCTCTCCTGCGTCCCCCGTTGTTCTTGGTCTCCCCTGGCTCATTTCTCACGTGACCCAGTCCAACACATACACCGAACATGTCCGTTTAGTGCTGCAGCAGCTTCTGGAGAACAGGCTGTTCGTCAAGGCAGAAAATTTTTTGTTTCACGTCCCATCCATACAGTTTCTGGGTTTTATTATTGAGAGTGGGCAGCTCCGCGCAGACCCAGCCAAAATCCAAGCCGTAGCCGACTGGCCCCACTTCTGTCAAACAACTGTAGCGTTTTTAGGGTTTTGCCAATTTATACCGTCGCTTTATTCGTAGCTACAGTTCCCTGGCTGCCCCTCTCACCCACCTCACCTCTCCTTTGGTTCCCTTTATCTGGTCTCCCGAAGCCGCTGCAGCCTTTTCCCTTCTCAAGACCCGGTTTACCTCCACCCCCATCCTCACCAACCCTGACCCCTCTCTCCAGTTCATGGTGAAGGTAGATGCCTCAGACATGGGCGTTGGGGCCACCCTGTCCCAGCGCTCTCCGTCCGACCACAAACTCCATCCCTGTGCCTTCTTCTCCTCCTGTCGCTTGACCCCCACTGAGCAGAACTACAGTGGTTGGCCGTGAAACTGGCCCTTGAAGAGTGGAAGCACTGGCTGGAGGGCGCCGAGTACCCCTTTCTGGTCTGGACCGAACATAAAAACCTCTCCTACATACAGACTGCCCAGAGACTCAACTCCCGCCAGGCACGGTGGGCCCTGTTTTTCAACCGGTTTAATTTCACCCTGTCATCCCGCCCAGGGTCCCGCAACATCAAACCTGATGCTCTGTCCCGTCTCCACTCTTCTGATGACCCGGTTGACCAGCCTGACACCATCCTCCCTCGTTCCTGCCTCGTCGCCTCCCTGGTCTGGGAGGTGTTTCTGCCATCCGCCGTGCCCACGGATCCAGACCCTGGTACCAGTCCCCCTAACCGCCTCTATGTCCCTCCGAGCACCCGCTCCCAGGTTCTCCAGCATGCCTCAAAGTTCAGTTGCCATCCAGGAACTGCCAGGAACATGTTCCTGCTCCGCCAATGCTTCTGGTGGTCCACCCTGGACAAGGACTGCCGGGATTTTGTGGCAGCTTGTGAGGTTTGCGCCTGCTCCAAAGCATCCCACCAACCGCCCGCTGGTCTGCTCCGCCCCCTCCCAGTCCCCGGTCGGACCTGGTCTCACATTGCTCTGGACTTTGTTACTGGCTTGCCCAATTCCCCTGGCAACATGGTCATTCTCACAGTTGTTGACCAGTTCTCCAAATCTGTCCACAGCGCCACAGTCAGCCTGTTGTCTGGTTACCACCCTCAGACCAACAAACCGAGTGGGCGAATCAGAACCTGGGGGCGGCTCTTAGGTGTGTTGCGTACCGTAACCCCTCGTCATGGAGTTCCCACCTCCCGTGGGTCGAGTACGCTCATAACTCCATCGTCAGCGCTGCCACTGGGATGTCGCCCTTCATGTGTGCCATGGGGTTCCAGCCTCCACTGTTCCCAGCCTTGGAAGAAGAGGTGGCAGTGCCGTCTGTCCAGATCCATCTGTGACGGTGTCGACGAGTCTGGAGGGAGGCCAGGGCTGCTCTCCAGCGCACGGCTTCCCGAAATAAGCGTCTGGCAGACCGCTACCGCACTCCTGCTCCTGTCTACCGGCCTGGTCAGAAGGTGTGGCTTTCCTCCCGGGACCTCCTCCAAGAAGCTCACCCCCTGGTTCATGGGGCCTTACACCATCGAGGCTGACCTGAATCCCGCCGTTGTCAAACTCAGGCTCCCGCCTCACTTCAAGATACATCCTGTCTTCCACGTCTCCCAGCTCAAACCGGTCTCCACCAGCCGTCTCTCCACCCCAGTGGCAGCGCCACCCCCTCCCCAGATCATTGACGGCCATCTGGCACGCCGCCTCCTGGACGTGCGACGTAGGGGTCTGGGCTACTGGTACCTTGTGGATTGGGCCGGCTACTGTCCGGAGGAACGATCCTGGATTCCCACCAGCCAGATCCACGACGACACTCTCATAAAAGACTTCTACAGGGCCCACCCGCCTTGCAGTCCACCTGGAGGCGTCTGTTGAGGAGGGAGTACTGTGATGGTTGGGGTCAGCTGGCTGTGTGTTTCTGTTTATTTTTCCATAGCTGTCTTTTTCCTGTTCGCTCTGTCTCTCTCCCTGTGTCTCTTTTGCTTTCCCTCCTCCCCTCCTGCCTACTGCCTGCCAGCTGACAACACACACTTGCTGCAAATCCACCATCACCGCTTTCCCGCCATGCACACCTGCCAGCAATCAAGCCCAGTACTTCAACCCCGGCCCAACAGACCATCTCCGCTGAATCATTGTCTCAGCTCCATCGGTGACACCCGCTAGTAACCAGAAAGATCCTTTGCACTTACCTGTCTCTGTGTGTTTTCCTCGTCTTACCCCTCTTTGTGTTTGTTTTCCGCAGTGTTCACCTACAAGCCTGCCAGATCCAGTCAGCTGGCCTCACCATCCAGTTCTCCTCCCACGGCACCCTGCTCCACCCTGCCTCCGTCTCCATGTCCAGCCAGCCCTCCTCGGCTCCTCTGCTTCCCCACTCCAGTGTCTCCTCCTCGGGTCGTTGAGCTCCCTCGCCATCCTAGGTTTTCCCCTGAATCCCTCGCCATCCTAGTTTCTTCTCCGGAGTTCCCCGCCAGTGATTGTTCTAGTTTTGTTGAAAGAAATTGCTTACGTTTGACCCTTGCATTTGAGTCTGCTCTGTCCTTCTTAACAGATTTTGGCCATTCCCACGTCATACTTTAACGAACTCCTCCTAGAGATTTCATCCGAGCAACTTCAAATTTGGTCTGTGCCATCTTAATATGTTAAAAATGAAAAGTTATTAAAAGAAAAACTTTTCGTCACAAGGCATGGCCATGGTGGGGCGGGCCATTTTGTGCGTTTCGTCATCAAAACAGGAAGTGGGTGTAACTTGAGTGTACATTGTCCAATTCGCTCAAAAGTTTTCATGTTTCATAAGACTCTAACTCTGAGGACATTTACCAGCCACAATTGACAAAGTCATAGCGCACCCTACTGGCAACAGGAAGTTGGCCCAAAACTACGCGTGCTATCCTAACAAGCTAATCTGAGAGATTTCATCCAATCAACTTCAAACTCAGTCTTTACCATTTCAACACCTTAAAGCTACATTGTGTAAGAATTTCTTCCATCTAGTGATGAAATTGTATATGACAACCAACTGAATGTTACTTTCTAGCCCCTGCCATTCAGAGTGCATTTAAATTACTATGGTGGCCGAACCCAAAATTAGCGTTCCTTTCAGTGTAATAAGAGTTTTAGGTTATTTTGGTAGCATTTGGTAGCATTTCATTGCTAACATAAGCTATCAGGTTCCCAAACATATCCAAGCTAATGTTAGTAAAGTATCAGTGCTATCGTTATTCTGTACATTGAACGAGATTCATATTTTAAGGCAATGTTTACAGCTCAGGAGAGAAGCAACAGAGCTTTGTGTTTTTAATATATTTCTCTGAGTAGTATGAGCAATGTCCATGAAACCGAAATGAGCTCTTAGTATCTCGTGGGGTCTTGAGGTATCATTGAACTCAGCAGAGAGTTCCTTCTTCATTGGTGATGGTTTGGCCCACCCCCTATGCTTTAGCCACGCCCCCTTTATAACTAATGACCCGTTTGATGTAGACTATTGTGTGAGGTATCATTGAACTCAGTGAAGAGTTCCTTTTGAATTGGTGACGGTTTGCCCTGCCCCATATGCTTAAGCCATGCCCCCTTTCATAACTAATTACCTGTTTCTTGTACATAATTGTGTGAGGTATCATTGAACTCAACAGAGTTCCGTTTTCATTGCTGATGATTTGTAGTGTCTGAGTGCCGCACAAAAGCACGGTCACAAGGAGCGGCATCCGCCAGTATGGTGCGCAGAGGTGCGGGGGCCCGGCCAACGCTACTTGCAGCTTTAATGCCGCTTAAATTTCCTCCTCGACTCCTTCACTTGCCTCCCTTCCTCACATCTTCGTACCTCCCACTGAGGAGGCACGGGAGAGACGCGAGGACATGATGGGAGGAGAGAGGAACCGAGGAAATGTGTTTTTAGAGGGATAAGCTGTCCTTTCTGAAGCATTACGTTGGCTGTATGGGTGGAGTTAGAAACTCCTTCAGCTGCACGGCTTCCAGGAAGGCTGCTCTTGTGTATCCTCGCCCAATAGCTCCTTGATGCTCGGCCCTCGGTCCCCTGGGAAGAAATAAGAGCTTTGAGACAGCCTTCACCGAGGGGGGACAGAACAACTTCCCGTTCAGCCGAGGACCAAGGAGTCGAGGAGCTATCAGATAAGGGTGATGAGATACAGTCCTGGCTTCATCGTGACATCGAGCTGCCTGCTGAGCCTCCTTCCCGTTAGACAGACGGAGGAATGTGCAGCAGCTCCAGACATGTTGAGTTAAACACAACCACACAGGCCAGAGGAGTGGGTTTACAGTGTGTTGCACTTCTTGACATCACAAAGTTCACTTTATGGCTCATAACTCCTGAACCACAGTACGGAAACAAAAAAAAATGGTTGGGAGAGAGCTGAGATGGTGGAGGGGCCTCCTCCACCTGGGGCCCCTGGATATGAGGTCCCTCAGTGTGGCGACAGAGGAGGCTGTGAGTTTCCTCCTGTATCTCTCTCTCCCCCACTGAATAGCTTTATTAAAAGATGCCTGTGTGAAAGGTCCTGCAGGTGTGTGCCAATGACTGTGTCCTAGTGATCCCTATGTATGTTGATGTTATTGTGCATCCATGTGTCTGTGTTGAGTTTAACCAGTTCTAATGGATTGGATTATTGTTAGGTGAAGAGGGTTTGATGAAAGATGGAAGCCTATTCATTTGTCTCATCATTCCCTGTGGGAAGGTGCCTATGTGTAGTGTGTTATTTATGTTTTCTGAGTGGTGGATGGTCTGTAGAAGTCTGAAATATGTTTTGGTGTGGAGGTCATTATGGTGGACTGTAATGTTTGGAGGCTGGCTGTTGACCCAGAAGAGGAGTGATGGTTTGCCACCCTCTCAGCCCCGCCCCCTGGGGCCAATGCCAGCAGTGTGACCCTGTTTTGTAATGTTATTGGCATAGTTGCCACAAAACTGCAGGACAGTCCCAGCCGAAAAACACCTCCACAGAACATGTAAAATGGCCGACCAGGCCCGCAGATAAGAAGAAAGAAGAAAGAGACCACCTGTAGATGAAAACGGTTAAAAGTCAAATAAAAAGCCTGTTCACATAGGCCCAATAAACCTTCAGTAAAGGAAAATACAGAGGAATAAAAAGAGAGGGGGGTTAAGAAAGTAAAGAGAGAAGTAAAAGGAAGGTAGGCTCCTTAAAGCTGTGGAGTATAAGGTTACAGTGAGGTTAAAAGAACTTAATGTGGGTGCTTAGGCCGTTGCCCGAAAGAAAGGGGCCCTCTTTGGGGACCCCCTGGGTCCACACACTCTCCACGTTATTAAAAGAGGATAAAAAGTCACTCTAAAAGTTGATAAAAGGCCATCCTGTATAGGTGGGGAGTTTAGTAGTCTTCAGTGTGAACACACAATAATTTCAGCTGACTCAGCCCTCAGGTTTCCTGGCTGGCTGGCTTGTTAAAACAATCCTCCATTAAAATGAGATGTTGCAGGTTAAAATCCTCCTGGGAGATTAAAATAATCACAGCTTCAAAAAAGGGTTAAAATCCACATTATGAAGATGCCATAAAAAGGTTGTAAAAGAACTTTAAAGTAGAGCTCTCGGTTACACTTTACTTTAAAGGTGCAATATGTAATATTGTGTGTAATACTGGCAGCTAGCGGTTAAAATAGTTACTGCAGTACAAATTCAAAATACTGGACAGTCGTTTCCCCCGCCCCCTCCTGCCCAGACTCGAAGTTCACGGAGGTTGCCAGGCTGAGACCGCAGCATTCACAACAATGTTGCTAGACGCTTTTCTCACATAGCCAGACATTACTTCACAGCACAGCAGAGTAGCTAACGTTAGATGCTAGTCTCACATAGCCAGACATTACTCCACAGCACAGCGTAGCTAACGTTAGATTCTGGCTATATTGACAGTCATAAAAGCCCGTGCTCATTCGGGGCTCTGTAACCAACTGACAGACACACTTTTTCGGTTTAAAATTACAGTATGAACCGCTAAAAACAAAACAACCTCACGTCTCGCTTCCACACGCCAGTCAGGCACACTACCGCGGCTTAGAATTACAATACGAACGCTAAATATACCACTACCTTACCGCGGAACACACTTCATTGGCTTAGAATTACGGCAACAATCGCTAAACACACTGCAAACTCACAGTCCTCTCTTTCCGATTTACAGCCCCCTCGCTGGCTTAAAATAACTCACCGTTGTCGGCTCCAGCCGCTGAAGAGGCTACATGCTGTAAACAGCCGTGGGCTTGCCTGGTCCCCCGGTAACGTTAGCAGTAAGCAGGGTTAGCAAGGCAGCGTTAGCCAGGACCAGTCGGGATCACTTTACTGTCTCAATTGTTTTGCAAGTAACCAACTCCCGGTACTCTAGCTATATAATTCAATGTGAGTACACAAATGTTGAAATGACAAAAATGCCCCTAGTAGCTGTGATAAATTAGCCTGAAGCTAATGCTTACCGGTTCAGGAGGAAATAAGCCAATTCTAGGTCCTTTTGGGCTCTAAGCTGTCTCCATCTTTCAAATACATCTCCAATATTTACCAGGGGTTGTTACGTCTCTGGTCAACGCAACTGTTAGAAAAATGCTGTTTCTTTTTTAGGTCGGGTAGAATCTATCTCCGTTGATCCTGTTCGTTTGTTTGCTGCTTTCATGGCTGTACTACCGTTACAGCTGTAGGCGCTGGGTTTACGTTTTTACAGGTATATCTGGCAACCCAGCCTGGCTGTCAAACTGGGCCGCGTTGATAACAACACACAGATCAAAACATAAACATAAATTCCGTCACGGAATGTAAATTTCAAAAAGAAAAATACTGAAATTAGCATTGTTGTCAGAAAAGATAGTATTTCAGTTTAACATGTTTCCTTAATATCTGATGAGGCATTGGTGTCATTTTTGGATTTATTACAGTACAAATATTACATATTGGACCTTTAACTTTTCTACATAAGACTGACATGACACTGTCATGAACGTGTCATAAAACATTATAAACAAGTCATAAACGTTTATGACATAACTCTTTTTTAGTAGGTGTCATTCGGTTTTGTCATGAAACGTTATGGTTATGGTTAGGGTTAGGGTTAGGGTCAGTGTTCATGTGTCATGACTGTGTCATGACAGTGTCATGTGAGTGTCATGTAGTCATGACAGTGTCATGTCACTCTTATGTAGAAAACTTAAAGTAAAGTGTTACCGAACTCTCTATGTTTGGCCATGTAATGGCTTCTTCAGGAGAGAGTAACTGCCACCAGAGAAGGCCTTAGTTTAATAGATATGTTTTGGGGTGGGGCCACCATCACACCCCCAAATCGGCACCGGAGTAAGATGTGAGTAAGGGAAGCAAGTGAAGGAAACGTGGATGCAATTTAACGACCTGAGATGTATCATAGTGTGCTCATTAGTGAGAACAGGTGTTCATCATTAACACTTTCAGCAGCGAGTGTGTGGACTCTGACAAGAGGAGGGAGCAATCTTTAAACTGCTATTACGTATGTTGGAGTCTGGACTCGAGACATTTTTTTCTATTGTCTCGGACTTGTCTTGAACGTGACCATTGGTCTCGCCAAATATTCTAGTTGGTTTTGAGCGAGTCCAGTACGGTGGCTGACAAGAGCAAACGCCCATGCAATTTAAGAAAAACGCATACAAATAGACAAAACACAAGCAAATTAAGAAAACAACTTCATTAATTTGACACACCATGCAGCATTCAGCAAACGCGCTGCAAATACACACAACACAACCAAATACAGAAACGCACTGCAAATAAAAACGATGTAAAAAGAAAAGCACACAAACCCAACAAATGCAACAAAAACCGCTGCATCCAGATTACACAACGGAAGTCCTCCAGACCTTTTCAAAATAAAAGCTTGCGTCTGGTCGTTCCGATTACTTTGTTTTGGAGGTTTTTGAACTAAACAGTACGGCAATCATGCTAATGAACACAATAACTTTTTCAGCAGATGTCTTACTTACAACACGATGGAGCAAGCACAGCAGTTTTGTGTTTATGTGCAGGCAGGATTTATTCAGTTTGATAAATCCCACGGTAAATTGGCTGGTTTACTAAACAGGGACTATAAATCCTGTCTGTTTTTTTTGTATTTCAAGAGCGAATTGCTCCACAATATGAATACAGATTGATCACTTATTTTGTTGTATAGTCACAATGTTAGGCTACACTTGAGGAGGCCTACACTTCAGTGATGCGTTTTTCGGACCTGGAAATTAAACCCTCTCATGTAATATGGCTTTTAAAACAAACGTCACCGTTAAACGCTGATGCATTTTAAAATGTTTTATCACCACGAAGTTTACAGACGTCTCTGCTGATTGAGTATCACCTGTGACCTGAGCCGAGACACACCCACCAAATGAGAGGAAACATCTCAAACATAGACTTAATGTTTACAGTCTATGATCTCACCAGTTACACACCGTTCTGATCTCTCTCTCTCTCCCCCTCCCACGAAAATCCAGCTGTTCCCCTTAGCTGCTCCCTCTAGAGGTCTGGAGAACTTCCGTTGTGGAATCTGGATGCAGCGTGTTTTGTTGCATTTGTTTTCCGGGGTTTGTGTGCTATTTGGTATTTGTGTTTGTCATTTGTTATTATGTTATTTGTTTGGTTTAGTGTCCAGTCAAGAAATACCCGATCATATCATCTGAAGCCTCAGCTGCTGGTCAACACCTTAAATACCTAAAAGTTATATTAACAGTCATCTCGTAGGTATAAGAGGATCCTATGTTGACTTCTGCCAATCAAAATACTTTTTCATCATCTCTTCGTGCCTAACCCTAACCCTAGTTTCTCCCTCTGACCCTAATCAATCCTTCCATTCCTGACCTTAACCCCAGACACGACCTTTCTGGATGACGTCACATCACTGTTGTTTTATTGTTGATGTTTTAAACTAAGCCCTGCTGCTTTAACAGAGTGGCCACATTTAAATGAAAGAGAAGGCTGTGTTTTCTACAGACTAAACGCAGCTTCACACCTCAGAAACAATTATCACTGAGTGAGATTTTAGCACAAATGGGAAATAGCCTTTAACCCCCCCAGTGGTCATTAAGAGTATCTGGTTCTGTCTCTGACTCTGATCAATGCCCTGCAGCCTTGGAAACCTTAGAGACACGGTAAACACATGTGTCTTTGTCTATCTGGATGATGCAGAGGTCCCTGGGTGGTTTTACTTTCTACAGAAAATTCATCTGCAATTACATATCTGTTGCTTCTCCACTCCATCACTTAACCTCTCACCCCCACCCACCCCTAAAATCACCTGTAGATAATCCTGTCTTCTCAAATAATCTGTTGTTGAACTTTTTGCCAAATATAGTGTTTAAATACTACTGTCATAGAGACAAGAGATGTTATACAGGGATCAAATATGAAAGACACTAAACTGAACTGATTAAAACTACTTTGTAAAGGGGCCAAGATCTTTTTGTTCTGACAGTTTTATGTGAAACACAATTACTGTTCATAAGTGATGTTTTCATATACCTGATGGGAAAGTGTGGTTGGTCAGGGGCATCTATTTTATTTCTGTTTGTAACTAAATGGACACTAATTACTTGGATGATACTTTCAGCAATATAGTGACATGAATACAAAGCTTTAGTAGCTCTTTTATTGTGTTGGGATGACATAAATATAAAAATACTCTTTATGTGTCATACATATGTGAATATGTGATTACTTAAAAAACTGTATATGGTGCTTATGATTCTTTCTTTAAATGCAGCAGCGTCAGAGATACAAAATACACAACAAGATAAAGCTGAAGCACAGGCCTTTCATTGTTAATCATACACAATTTAGACTTTTAGACAGGAAAGGATATCTTCACTTTCTGTATACAACAACTGATCACTGAACAGCAGGAATATATTCATTAATTTATCCTTAGACCGAGTCTGATCTCAGTCCCTCCACACTCTCTCTACAGCATGTTGGTCTCACAGGAGCCAGGCTGCAGGATCTGAAGAGTAACTATGAGTTTAACTGATTTTCTAAACCAGGGGTAAAACAAGGCATAGATCACAGGGTTTAGACAAGAGTTACAATAGAACACAAAGAGAACATAGGCTGCAGATGAAGCATTAACCAAGCTGTCACCTGCAAGAGAGACAGAGTAATATGGGCAGAAACACATGAGGAACACAACTACCAGAACACCAAGAGTCCTGGCTGCTTTCAGCTCGGATTTCTTTGCCTTTGGAGTCACTGAAAGCTGGAGTGTGACAGCTGTAATGTGAGAGCGCATGGCACGAGCCTGAGACACAGCCACGGCAAATACTCTCACATACAGAGCTATGATGACAGTAACTGGAACAATAAAGTACAAAACAAGGTCTAGAGCTCCTAAGACATAGTCAATGACCAACACACATTCTCCGTAGCAGGAATTAAACCTCCCCTGTTGAGTCAGTTCATCCTTCACAAAGAGAACGTTGTAGGAAACAGAATAGAGCAAACACAGATAAACACAGAGTTTAACTCTGTTCATGGTGACTTTAGTGGTGTAATGCAGAGGGTAACAGATAGCAACATAACGGTCAACTGATATGAGCACCATGTCACCTATTGAGGATACGGTAATGATGCCTGAAAGAATAATATACGTAGCACACACAAAGTCACCAAGAAACCAGCAGGATGTTTTTCGGAGGATTTCTCCCGGCATCAGCACAAGGCCCACTAGAAAGTCTGAGACAGCCAGAGAGAGGAGGAGGATGTTGGTGGGTGTGTGGAGCTGCCTGG
Source organism: Perca fluviatilis (assembly GCF_010015445.1). Classification (NCBI taxonomy): domain Eukaryota; kingdom Metazoa; phylum Chordata; class Actinopteri; order Perciformes; family Percidae; genus Perca; species Perca fluviatilis. The sequence goes on along the minus strand of NC_053123.1, from coordinate 35,793,379 downwards.
AGGGAAAGAGAAAAGCACCATTACACCAACAAGAATGACTAAATAACCAAAAGCAACATTCAAAATAAAAAATAAAGATGCATATGAGTTGTATATTTCACGATCAACCACATCAGTAGTTACCATATGTTTAAGTGTAGACAGTTAAAATGACTTGGTTGAGGTCACAGTGGACAGAAAGCAATGCTTAGTATTGGTAAGAGAGAGGACATGAACAACAGTCTCTGGTATCAAAGTCAGACATTTAGAGCAACATTATTCAGTTCTATCAATCAATCAAATTCAATCAAAAATCTAAATAGTAATAGCTCAAAGACAATTCTTCTAAATACACAGCAGCTGTTGACATTTTTAAGTTACACATCCTGTAGAGAGAAGCGAAGAAATTAATATCTGCCTGAAGTGGGAGATAGAGATGATGATGAGCAGGTTGAGAGTCACAGTGATCAGAGAGATGGAGTACAGCATGATGGTAACTGTTTGGGGCCAAGGAGACAAGGGCTTCCTGCAGGAGGTGTTTGGGAACTGTGGAAAGCAGAGCTGGGCTCTGTCCTCAACCTCCATCTGCAGAGATCTGCAGATAGCTGCAGCTCTGGCAGCTCTCTGAACTAACCGGAGTCATGTAACTGATTTATATCTCTCACATTCTCTTCATCCCCTCCTCCCTCTCAGTCCCTGTGTGACTCTGATGCCCCTCCTTCCTCGCTCTGCACGTCCCACCATCATCTTCATCACTTTTTGTGGAGCCCTGCCTTTCTCACTTTCTCTCTATCCAATATCTCCTTTGTAACTCTCTACCCTTGTTTCCTTTCCTTGGTCCAATTATTGTCCTAGAGATTACGTTTCAACTTACTAAAACAGTAGTCTTGCATTGCCAGCTCTAAGGTCTGCCTACACCACAGATGCATTCTGGGATAGGAAAAATAAACACTTTGGACGTGACGGTGGCTCTGCAAAATACTATCAGGAAGGAACTTGTTTTGGTGAAACATTACCGTTCCATTTACCGAAAACACCACATCCAATATTAAAAGAAGTTAAGTGTTCACACAATACAGTAACATGAGCTATTTAAATTAGCTGGACACATGGTTGATCATGTTTACCCGCCGGCAGAAGTCTGCTTGATGACTCGTGTCAACTGGTTAAAAATCACCAAAGTTCCCTCTCTACCGTTTTTCTTAGTGCAGCCCAATGGAAACCATACACGATGGTGGCACAGCTGCGTCATTCTCCCCAGTCTTCGCCTTCTTCTGCAAATATGGTCACTTCTGGCTACAGAATATCAAGATGTTTTTTTGCCAAAATGCAAAGTCCAGGTTTCATTACGGCAGTCCACAAACCAACATTCGATGTCACTGATGCTACGTCCATTATATTTACATTCTATGGTTGGTGTCCGAGCCACAGAGGCCCAGCCAATCAGCGTCCTGTGTGGAGTTACTGGCAGCTATGGGTACAGTTCAGGTGTGTGTGCATCAGTCAGTGTTGTGACCATGTCATCCTTGCTCAAGCCCTAAATAAGTCTTAAGTAATTTGGTCCAAGTCTCAAACGAGTCTCGAGTTTGTTTTTTGTTTTTTGGGGGGGAGCAAGTCAGGTCAAGTCACAGGTTATGTCACATTAAACCGAGTCCTTAGTTAAGGCAAGTCAAATCCTAAATCAAGTCACGTTTTTTACGCTAACATGTGAAGCACCCAATTCAGTTCTGATATTTGCATATTGGGCTAACATTAGATAACATATTTTAGTTTTAAGTGAACAGATTATGTTGGGCTAATGTTAGCTAACATCTGAACTTGTGACAGGCACTTACTGATCAGAATGAGTCTTTAAATTAGATTAGGGTGGCCCCTAAATCATGGTTGCAGCATGTCGCCCTGGTCCTGCTGCGCGCCCTGCTATGCCCTGTTACACCTGCTACGCTCTGCAGTGCCCTGCTACATCCTGCTGCGTCCTACTACGCCCTGCTACGTCCTGCTATGTCCTGCTGTGTCCTGCTACGTCCTGCTATGTCCTGCTACGTCCTGCTGCGTCCTGCTTCGTCCTGCTACGCCCTGCAGTGCTCTGCTACGTCCTGTGACGCCCTGCTATACCCTGCTACATCCTGTGACATCCTGCAGTGCCCTGCTATGCCATGTACTACTACAACTACTATTTCTAGTCACTGATCCATTATTTTTATTATGACTGTTATTGCCACTGTTCATCACACCCCCAACCGGCACCGTCAGACACCACCTACCAAGAGCCTGGGTCTGTCCCAGGTTTCTTCCTGAGAGGGAGTTTTTCGTCGCCACTGTCGTACTACATGCTTGCTCTTGAATTACTGGAATTGTTGGGTGTGTGGTGAGTTTGGTCTTGACCTACTCTATCTGTAAAGGGTCTTGAGATAACTCTTGTTATGAATTGATACTATAAATAAAATTGAATTGAATTGAAATGACAAGGTTGTAGTCTGGCCGTCCAAGATTTTTGATAAGCAGATATTGCATTCAGCAGTTTGCTTTTTTACTTCTTGCGTGAAACTTTTAAATCCAAAGTGATTACTCGTGACCCTGAGGCAACCATTGTGGTGGTCTGACTAATGAGGCTTTTTTAGGGGTCTTTGATGAAGCGTGTTGCCAGGTATGGATTGGACATTGCTAGTACCGGTAGATTTCCTGGTGGGCTGGTCCATTTCTGTGGGCTGCATGTGGTGCATCCCAGTCAAAACTTTTATTTAATAACTTAAATTACTATAACTTAATTTTTTTTATGAGCCCAAAGAGACAAGAGAGATCATATGATTGGCCCACTTGTTTGTCTTTCATGTGAGCACTGGCCATTCCCTCCCCCAAAATGTAAGCATGTTGAATCATAATTTTAGCACCCTTTGTCCGCCAGAGAGGATAAGTTAGCTGTAGTTAGTAAGCTAATGATAGCTATATGGCATAGATATATACACTAGATGTTGCCTTGAGGTTCTAAGCCTACGTCAAAACCGCTGCCATCTTGGAACAGGGGTCTGAAGTTTTCCCGCATTCAGCTCAATGCTAAAGATGCTGGACTTTTGTGCTGCTTATTGATGTTTGATAGAGGAAATGAAAAGAACAAACAGCAAGGGATAACACTTAACAGGTGACAATGTGTTTTATGATATATATATGCCGCCGTCGACCAGCAATCTGAGCTCCGGCGGCAGCGGGAGGCGGAGAGCTCCGTGGCCAGCGGCAGCGTCTCTTCCCCCGGGCAAAAACACAGCTTCGCCTCGCTGCTGCGCCGGTCCCCGCTGATCCAGATTGGACCGGCCAAAGACAGAATGGTGATCGGGAGGATCTTACACATAGACCAGGACGACCTGTATGTCGATATCGGCGTGAAGTTCTACTAAGTTTGCCGGCGGCAGACGGACGGAGAGAAGCTACAGCGGGGCAACAGAGACTGTCTGCGGCTGCATGATCTGGAGCTCAGTGCCCGTTAAAATTATATTTAACGCATAAATACATACAGAAATAAATAGTGGAGGAGTGAGCCTGGACATTTCAGTCTGTTTTAACTTCACTTTGAAGCAGAAACTCTTAGTCCAGAAGGGTGAAGTTTCCGTTTGTAGTGTATATATCTATGGCTATATGGTAGCAAGCTAAGCATAAACATATACACCATACAGAACAGTACAGCATTACATTACATAATATACAACCTAGGACATAATGAACATATTTTAACATCAACCTTTAGATATCTTGCCATCAAGAGCCAGGAAGCCTTGTTGACGCAGTTAGTACACTATCATACTATCTTACTTACCACTCAGCTAAGTGGTAGTATTAGGGGCTGGTATGTACGTAGATGTGAAGGGAATCGCAAAGACGGGTGGTGTCTGGCTGATTGTGGTGGGCTGGTTTGATCTAAACATTCCTGGTAGATTTTTTACCCCAGTACAGCCCTGCAGGTTGCCATAGCAAGGACTTAGAATCAAAGTCATCCAATTATGACCAATCACATACCTGGGTGCTTTTTGAATCATCCAATCATGATTCACAGTTTGCACTGCATGGCATACCTAATAGTCAGACAGAAATGTGACAACATTAAATTATATTATTTTTTAGGCTATTTAACATAGCCTGGGAAAACCCTGACGAACTTCCGGCAAATTTTAGATTTTCCTCTGCAAGTCAGTCTGGCCAAGAGCCCATTCAAGCCCATTTTCCAATTTTTACAAATCCAGGCATCAATCACAACCGCTGCGGCTTTACACGATGACGATAGCGCAGCGACGTTGAAGTGGTATCTCCTTCATCGCTGTGATTGGTTTTAGGTCTATCCAATTGCGCCCAGAGGCATTTGAACAGCAACCGTTGGTGACACCCCTTTGGAAATGGGCTGTGAATGAACCTTCCCCAGACCCACTCTCAGTTACAACTGGAAAGGGTCTGGTGTCTACTCAGGCTATATTTAACAGCTGACATCCAAACTTAACAATACATATACGCCATCCGAAGTCATCATGCCTCAATTGAAGTCATGTCATTAACTTATAATCCAAGTCCAGTCTCAAATCATACATTTTTCTCAAGTCAAGTTGTAAGTCATTAAAACCATGACTCAAGTCGATCTCGACTCCAAACAGTGTCCACTAAGCGCTTCTCAGATGGTTCTGTGTCACAAACCATCTGACGCGTCAGCTTAATACTAAGTGGAGGCTCATTTACCTAAACTAATCAATTTCCATTTCCCCATCTTTCCACAGAAATTCCCACTGCCATCTGTGAGCCGTTGCCAGAGTTTGACCAAGAAGTCTCATTCTTCAGGGGGAAATTGTTTGCAAGCTCTGCTCCAGAACCTGTCTATCCTGAGCCTGTTCCAGCCTCGTCTGAATCTTCCAACCTTTGCTCCCAGACCTCCAGTGCTTCCATGGGACCTGTAGCACCTCTCTGGTGTCAAGCAGGTTGCCCGCTAGCCCCCTGCTTGATTCCTTGCCAACTTCTAATTAACTGTAATTCTCGGCCTGCTGACATAGCCTAACAGTCAGCAAGCCTCGGTTTTTCCCACTTCCCCTCCGTCCCCTCCATTGCAGTCTCACTGAACCAAAAGTGGCAGAACCAGAACAAGTAGGATTATATGTTCTTCAAACCAAATGACAACATAGGTTGTTTATTCCTACCCTCTAATACGACCCATAGGAGCATTATATGAATTAACGAACTATCGTTGGCAAGAAAATACACCCCACTACTGTTTTACTCTTTTTGTTTTCAAACAGGACACGGTCCCCGGTCTCCTGGATGAAAGTCCTGTGTTTGTTTGACCCATCCACCCCCAACTCGCTTTCTTACGGAATTTGGGCGCTCTTATACTTTGTGTCCTTATTTAATGCTTTGCTCATATGGCCCCTTCTGTACATTCTGGTGTACTCCGGCAGCACTACAACCCTCTTTACCTGCTAAATCCTCCACTTTAATCACCAGCTGGTCTCTAACTGTCTATTTGCTGCAGAGCTACACCAAACTATTTGGTACAGTGGGTTTTAGAGTCCTGAAATGGACCCTGATGAGAGGTGAGCGTCTGACATCTTAAGGCATATTGGTGGTGGAAGAGCGTGGTCCCCCCACGAAGCGCTTTGAGTGTCTATGATAAAGCGCTATATAGATGTATGGAATTATTATTATTATTAAAGCTGTGGGAGTGAACAAAAACAGTAAAGGTTTGGGCCTTAAAACCAAAATACCAGTGAGTTAAAAACACTGTAGAGCTGAGAGGAGCTGCACAGTCGGGAGATCATTGTCTGTGGATTTGTGACTGGCAGCAACCCCTCTCACATTACACATGCTAACTGAATCACTTTTTTCTTAAAACAAAAATCAAAAAAATTCCAATTTATCAAATTAATGAATTGTCAGACACAATATCAACTGAAAAAACAGTCCTGTTCAGTAATGATGACATCACATGTTGATGGGTTCATGCTGATGCTTGTTTGTCTTCACACCTCTGATTCCAGGGACACCTCATTGGTCGAGATGTCATCACCTGACTAACCCATGCAGGTGTGAACAAACTTCCTGTCCAGAGGGGTTCAGCACACCGCCTTTAGGAGCCACTAATGGGCTGCAAAACATTGTTCATAGAGAGGGCAGATTAAATCTCACGGGACCTGTTGGGAACTGTTTGTGTGTCTGATGAAGCCCACTATACACAACAAAGTAAATGGTCATTTAGCCCTTCAAACACTGATCTATTGGGAGATGAATTTTGACATTTCAGTTTTAGCTCTGCTCATTAAGACTCCATAGCATACACACAAACTTTGACTTATTAACTATAACTAACTATAACTTTTTAATACCATATGGTAGTAAGCAGTGCCTGAAGTTATCTTTTTTGGCCACTAGCCACGCAAGATTTTTAACAGCCATTTTTTTGCCTAATTAAGGTGAAACAGGAAAAGCATGAGTTATATTATATACATTATTTCAGGAGAACCTGGTCTATCAGGATATGCATTCTGCAGGGATGCCACATAAATGTGTAAATTGTTATATGACTATAGAGACAAAAGAAAAGACTAAACAGAAATTTATTGAAATCACACAAAGAACAATGATGACTTCCTTTTGGCTTTTAAAACGTGATCTTCTAGGTCTTGGCAATCAGGGCAAACAAGAATAAACTCTGTATCTAACAAAAATATTAAAGTATTTAGGTTTCAACCAGAAAATTCCATACACTTTTATCCAAAAATGTTAGTTGTGTCAGCTCCAGGGCCCAGTTTTTCAAAAGTAATCCAGTTAGATTTCGGATCATGTATTGGATCAAATCTTGGAAATGGGTTTTTCAAAAGCAAAAGAAGGATTCTGAACTAAAATCAGATCACGTAATCCGATCTTACATTTGATCTGGATCAAACATGGCCTTTGGGTTTTTCCAAACTTTGAACTCGGTTTGGGATCTATTTGATCCGAAAAAAACAGGATTATCCTGATCCCATCAGAAGGGTGGAACCAAATAAAATCAGAGTGTTTTTTTGTTTTAACTGAATGATCACAAAATCAATTTATGATGATAGATACATTTATTCATATTTGAAGCATATATGTAGCATGTCACATCTAATGAGATATGGTAACCAACCCCAAAAAAACATAACAAAATAAGGAATGTTTCTGTTTATTACAGTGATTCTGTTTCTTAAAATTAAAACAAACAATGGCTATTTGTGGCCACTGGTATTTTGCCTACCTGTTGTTCTTTGCTGAGCCAGCAGGCTACACTGTTGGCTCCATTTAAGGCTCTGGTCAACAGGAATTTGGTAATCCTGAAATTTGGTATTTGGATCACAGTGATCCAATCCAATGTTCCTTTAAAACGTTGGCATAAAAGTAAGATGGATCAGGTGATCCTGGATAGCAAAACATGGGATTTCCAAATCCGGATCAATTTGATCGAGATTAAATATTTTTTGAAAAAGTGGGCCCAGAGCATTATATGTCCACAATTTGACATCAGAGGCCAAACTACACTCATTTTCAACCTCAAGGCTTCATTCTGGCATTTCTTGTCTTTCTATCCTCTGCCTTCCAACAGACACACACAGACCTAGGAAATAAGACCCTCCTGTAAGGTTCTCTATTGGTTGAGTAAACTCAATCCCCCAAAATGACTTGATTTCTTTGGTTGAGCCAGCTTTCGATCAAAGTGTCCTTATCAAAGATGGCATCTGGCTAACAAAAAGACATCGTTTTATTTAGTATGAAAAGATAACCAAACCCAGTAAGTTCAATTGTGGATTTCTTGCTCTGGAATTATTGTGCAAACTCTCCAAAAGTCCCCGTCTTCCACGGCCGGTTTACTAAACTACAATTGTCAGAGGACCTCGTTGAAACGGCGCATTTCTCTGCTTCTAGACAACAAAAAAGGAAGACTCTAAACTATATTGATCAGGAGAAATAAAGTATGTGTTTCTCCCGTCGCAGGCAACAGCTCCGACCAAATAGAGTTAAAATGTATTTAGTTTACTTTCTCTGAATTATCTAATCACCTAATCTTTTTGTTGGCTGCTTGTTTTACCACAGTAATGTGCCGCCACATTTTAGAGCTTGAATCCAAAGAATATGGCACACTTGGTTCAAAATGTGAAAGAACAACATTAGCAAGAAACAACTGAGTCACTCAATTCTTATTGGTTACCAGCCAACGTGGCAGGTAGATTGACAGTTTTCCCCGCCAATGGCAAAATTCACCTGCATTTGGCACGTGGTTGGGTGTTGATTTCAGGCCCTGGTTGTATGATGGGTATCACTGTGGTTGTTCACTTGTACTTTATGTTTGGTGTTTGTAAGGTTAGGATACACCTTGCCCTATGGGTGATCTCAGCACTTCCTATGATGCTCTGTGATTTGGACACATATTGTTCCTACATAAACATAAGGGGAAATAGCCAAAGCAGCATCTTTTGACCTGGTATCCAGGGGCCTGTTGCACAACAGTAGAATAAAGAAATCCAGGATAACTGAAAAAGCGCGAAGCTTGACTTAAGTGTGATCCACTCACCGCGTCTTAATCGGTTGCACGTTTGCCGAGCCAGGATAAGTAGGTGGCTATGTCAAGCTAGGAGTAGATAGCTGGGATAAGTGCACGTTCACGGCTTTCTTAAATAGACCACGGTATCGATCACAGAATTTACTGATGCAGAAATGGAAAAGACGTGTGCAGCATATGTTTCACCGCTGAGCAGCAGCTTCTATGGAGTTTTACGAGGAGGTGAAACATATAATATGCAAAAAGGAAATACGGCTGTTATCAAACGGAAAAAAGCCCGACAGACTATAGCGGACCGACTGAATGCAGTATGGATTTAAAAAAATCTTCTTAGTCACTCCATGTTTTAATTGCTTTAATATGCTTGTTTTATGTGTTGGTCATATTGCTGTATCTGTTTTTATGTGCTAAATGTGCTGGTTTCAGTGTAAAGTGTCTTTGAGTAGCCTGTAAAAGCACTATATAAATTAAATGTATTATTATTTAGTCTACTTCGACTTAAAAGTGAGCAGAGGGAATTCTTGTTCCTGGGAAATTTATAAGGACTAAGCTTAATTTCAAAGCTTATTCATAATGCGAGAATATGTTTTACAACCATATGCACAAATCTCCATAAGCTATGTCTAATTCTAAATATCTTTCTACAATTAATGTTCATACAGAACAAGCATGAATGGACCAAAACTAGAAAAGAAGAAGTACTTCAATACACGCCAAGCATATCTGTAAAACAATGTAGCCTGTTATTATTCATGTTTTTAAGATGACAAGTGACAACACTCAAAATAAAATGATTAAGAAGCTTTGTGGCATTCCAACACACTACTCCCATTTGCAAAAGGACGCTGATCAGGTGCCATTGTCCTCGCTATTGATGTGCTAAAAGTCCTTTAGAAGTCCGGCTAAGGTGTGGAGGATCCCCCTGTCTCTGCTGCACCGGGCGGGGCACACCCCATGGGGACAGCATGGAGGAAAGTTTCTCCATTCTATCATCCCACTTTTACCATTACCATCCCCAACAACTGCAGTAGTAGGATTTAAATCAAACTCGCATTAAGCAATAGCGACAAGTAATGCATGTTAATAAAAATAAAGCAGAACACATTCAGAAGACAACAGAATAACTCGTTAAACACGTTTATTTCTCGGATCAGAGCAGCAGCTGATTTTAACACATCAGACTCCAGGATTAATCTTAGCCTGCCTGTTAGCCTGCTCTGACCAGGCTAGCTGGGACCAAAGAACTGTGTTGTTAGTTAGGATACACTTTTAGGAATAGTTAGCACTTCCTATGTTGATCTGTGATGTGGACATATATAAACATTAGAGGAAAAAGTCAAAGCAATATCTTTTATGACTTGTTATCCAGCAGGCGGTTGTATTTTCAAATTCATCAAACAATCACAGTACTGCGACCCAGAAGACTGGGATTAGTGTCCCGTTGAAAATAAACAGATTATTTTTTTACTTTTACGAGCTACGTCCCTTCTGCGTCACATGTTAACAGAATGTACAAATGTACTGATATTACACAAACAAGATCTTTTCTAATTATACCCGAAGTAATGCTGGTGCCTTTACCAAACCAAACTGGGACGTCAGTTAGGGTTGGATATGAAGGCAGAAAAGCGTTCCTCTGTTTGCGCTGATGTTTACATTTGAAGGGGAATAATGGCGGGTTGATTTCCGATCTTCACCGTCCAATGTCAACTACATTAAGCAAAACTAATATCTGTAAAATAAACATTAAAGCATACATTTGACAGCGCTGACGGGGAAGCAGCTGGAGAGTTACCGTACCTTCTAGAACACGGTGTGTCAAACTCAAGGCCTGAGTGTCAAATCCGGTTTAAGCGCTTTTTCAATGCTTTAGGCACTTTGTTTGAATGGTTTTGGCGGCTTTTACGCCGTTTTTGACACTTTCTGATGTTTTGGACAATTTTGATGTGAAACTCAAGGCCCGAGGGCCAAATCCGCCCTCGCAGGTTTTGATCCGCATTTCAATTTAGGTTCACAAGAAATTTAGGTCCACCTGTTGCCCTCGTGTATTTAGTCTGTGTGCTCGTCTTTGTCTGGTGTCAGTTTGTCATCCTACCTGGGCCCTATTTCAGGTAGGAGGGTTAACAAACTCTGAGTCTAACCCTGATGTGCTGAGTTGATTTACCCTGAGATGGGAAACTGAGTTTTCGGTTCCAGAACAGCTGATTTGAGTTGGTTCAATCAACTCAGAGTAGGTTCATCGCGTGCACCACCACAATAAAAGGCAGCATGAATGGAGTCATGATTCTAGGATTCACCATGGTAACAACCCGAAACAAACGGGTCGGCAGAAATACTCATGCACACATACAGCGAAGTTAAAAGAAAACAACACTCGCGCCGCTACTGCCAGACAGAGAATTTGTGTGGGAGAAAATTGCTAAAGTAAATGCTTATATATATCCCAATATAGTGTATATCATATTTAATCATAAGTATAGCCTAATATTACTGGTGAAATGGTACTGAACTTATAATCTATTTCATTTAGGTGCAACAGTGCGGACACGTCCTAGTCCTACTAATCCCATTCTGAGGCTGCAGCACCATCATTATCAGAATTATAATCCATAATCTTTTTATTTCAAAGGGTTTACATCATTCACCTACAATACTGTGGAGCTCCTTTTAAAAACATTTAAAACACGTTTCAGAGCGAGTCCCACTCTTCTGACGCTGCTTTGCTACAGCGGCTTTACTAAAACGCTCCGCATCACCAGTGTTGTAAAGACAAATGCCGATGGCAAAAAAACGTAATGCGACACAAATAATCTGCTGGGATGTAAGAGCAGAGATGGGTGACGTCAGTTATATGAGGACGGATAAGGTTATGTAGCCTAGGCTAACTGATCGACTGTACCACTCCAATAGGGAAGTTATCTAAACATTAAAATGTCGGGTTCAGTATCATCTCCGGCGTAACTCTCTGTGAAGTAAAGCAGCTTCTTCATCAACGGGATCATCGACAAAAGGGAATGCCATGTTTTGAGAAATAAAACGTTTTATAGTCTGCCTAACACGGTTAATAAACCAACATAATTATTTTTTATTCATGCCGATAACAAACTGCGCTAAAATGCGCCTGATCCAGACTGAATGAATGAATGAGGAAATGAGAGAGCGCTGTGTCAAAACCTGCTCCCGACCAGGTTAGGTTCACAGGCTCAGTTACCATAGTAACTGACTCTGAGGTGAAGTTACCATAGCAACTGACTCTGAGGTTAAGGTACCTCTCTTTCTGAAACAGAAAACCCAGAGTTACCCTCGTCTCAGGGTTAACAAACTCAGAGTTTTCACTAAACCTGCTTTCTGAAATAGGGCCCTTGTGTTGAGAAGTTCTACCTATGTGCTGACCGATTTGTTTATTTACTGGAAAATAATAAGAAAAAAGATAATTGTCACGTTAAATAAACGCTCGTATGACGATATATTGAGAATTCCAGAGCTGGTAGCATCACTAATATTGTTGCCGACTACTTTGTTCAAACCCTCCCCATTTTTCCCGGTAGACTCCTGTTTTTCATTGGCCTCTCCTGGTTTCCTCCCAGGGTCACAAATCGCCTGTTTTTCTCCTAGTTTATGACACATTTTCACACCTATTTTTTCCTTTTAGTCATCTCAACCTGTTTCTGGCACAAAACAGGGAGTTTAAGCAGCAAATTTAAGCCCAGCCAGTTTCCATACAGACAACAATACAGCTACACCGAATGTCGTCATGGCATGCAAGTGATGGGAAGGACAGAGAGCCTCGTCCTCTTCAGACGGAGAGAGAAATGGAGACTAAACTAAATACTCAAGCCAGAGGGGCATAAGAATCTGCGTTCTGTTCTGAGAGTTAAAAGAACTAGTGCATTGCCCGTTCAAAATGTGCCTGTTTGGAACAGGGCCGATTGCTTGGCCTGTGGCATTGCTGCTTGTAGCTGTCTCTGTAGCTGTAGCTGTGGTCTCATTTATAAAACTGTGCGTAGGATCCTTACTAAAAGTGTACGTACGCCAAAAAGCCTAAAATGCCGTCCGTAAATTCAGATCTATAAAACCGTTCATACGCACATCTACGAGCAATGTTCCCTTTATAATTCACAGATTACCCACAAGTGTGTGTATGTGAATCAGCCTCTTATCTGCCCTGTACACTCCCATTTTTAACCATTAATAGTCAATGCAAAGCACCTCGTGAATGCTGATCAGTGTGTTAATGACCCTGGCAGTTGTTCTTTCGTTATGCCAAATCATGCTGAATCATGACGACTGGCGGAGAAAAAGCAAAAAACTTCTCAGATGCCAAAATGGAAAGCATTACGGCATTCGGGGACAGCTTCGATATACCAGACCTAGATTTAACAGAACTATATATTATATCCAAACAAGCCTTAGTGATAAAGTTGAAGATTATATATAATATTTGTTAAAAAAAAAAAAAACACTTAGCTGTTTGCCATTTCCCTCTGGAAACAGCCGGTTTCCCCGCGGAGGATTTGGACCGGGATGGCACGGTTCTGGCCCGTTGCCCTCTCTACTGGACCCAATTCAGTACATAGATCCACGAGCTCAGCTTTAAGGGATTTAAATCGGCATATGAGCCAGTCATCGTCATGGTCCCTGAAGTCTCTTTTTCTCCTGATTCTTCCATTAGCGTAGTCCTCCTGCAGGGCCAGCAGTGACATCATGCAGCATTACACACGGGGTCACCGCAGTATTTATCGGTTTACAACAATTTGTGATTGTTAACACCTCGCCATCACAGCATCAACTAGTGGTATCCACCCCCCCCCACCCCGAGATACAATCTGAAGACGAAATAAAGTGTAATAGGTAAACACACTTTTCTTCAAGCAGGTTTTGTCACAAACAGTATTAAAGTTCAGACCGATAACGAGGACATTATGGGTAACGATTGTGCGAGAGCTTAACGGCTGTATTTTCTGACTTTGACATTTGATGATATATGCACAGTATTAAAGACAGATATTTAGTTATTTACACTGTGCTCTGCAGTTATCTAATGCTAGGGTATTTGATGCTATCCTGTATTCCATGCAGTCGGGCCATCTCCTCCTCCTGTGCTCCGTAGCGGACAATGTGACGATGAGACAGCGGATTAGCGCCGTCAAGTTTGTTTTTTATAAATCCCAACCTTTGCGTGGGAAGTGGCGTACGCACATTTTCAGCCCCGTTTTGTGCGTACGCCACGTTTATAAATGAGACCCCAGAACCATTGTACCCCAAAATGACCTACAACAGGACCCAAAGCACTTAATATGAAACCCAACTGTCAGCAACTCAATATGATATAGTGTCAGGCTTTTGTTTGATTTAGTGTCGGCAAAAAAAAGCCTTTTTATTGAGTTTCCTCTTAGTGAAGGAAGTGAGTGAAGTTAAGCTAAACTTTTATTGTGAAGGGTAGACACGAAAAAAATGATGCCGGCTTTATGGAAGTTTTGATTTCCCATAAACCTTTATTTTGCGGTCCTTTTAATTTCATTCACAGTTTATTAATATCTAATATCCAACTCTCTCCAAACTGCTCCAAGTTAACCCTGAATAACTAACTAACCCGAAACGCAAGTTCATAGGGTACCCAGGAAGCAAGTGTGAAGTAAATCGGATGAACGGTTCTCGATATTTAAGAGACAACGGACACACACACACACACACACACACACACACACACAGAGAGAGAGAGGGTCCCTTCATTTATAGTCATTTTGTCACATTCAATGTCACCTGTTTAACCAGAGGAAAAAAAGTGTTATTTTAACCCAAACCACCATCTTTTTCTAAAATTAGGTTTTTGTGCCTAAACCAAACCTAACCAAACTACAACTGTTTCACAATGTTAACGACGTGTTTAAAATGGCAGCCTCTACGTTCAATGAGATGTTAACCAACAAGAAGCTGCTGCTCTCTTCCAGCCTGTTTAAACTTGAGGTAAATTGGCAGAGTGGGGGGGAGGCACCCTGTCTCACAACTGACAGAGAAAACAGGCCTTCACCTAAACCACTAACTCATCCGTCACACACCTTGCAGTGCCGTAGCCCGAGGCTGGACTAGAGTCTGGACTCCAGACATTTTTCTATTGCCTCAGATTTCTTTTGGACTCGTTGGTAATTGCACTCAAACTTGTCTCAGACTTGGCCATTGGTCTTGCCAAATATTCTAGTTGGTCTCCACCAAGTCCTGCATTACATACTTTTTTTCTAAACTAAACCATTGAATCACACAGGTATTTTTTTCAATTTTTAAATCCATCTAGAACGGGCATTGACATTGGTCTCCTGGTATACACCTGACTGCATCATATGAGGAGGCATCGTTCATTTTCATTTAGGCCACAGACACACATGTTGTCGACCACTTTGTAGTATGGATTCTTCAGGACAAGTGATAAGTTCAGTGGTGTAACGAGCCAACACCGGGCCCTTATGTAGGATTATCAAGGTGGCCCCCCCCGCTACAGCACATGATGACGCAATGTCCACGAGTAAGCTACGATGAATAGGACAGGATAGGATCATAGAGACACAGCATATAAGAGATGAGATGACTGACAAAATCAGGAGTAGCCTAGGTGCACCACAACAACAACAAAACACTGCTGGTGACGGCGCACCATAACACATGAAAAACCACTGGTGGTGACGGCGCACCATAACACATGACAAAACCACTAGTGGTGGCGCGACCAATAAATGAAAAAACCACTGGCGGTGACGGCGCACCATAACATATGAAAAAACCACTGGTGGTGACGGCGCACCATAACACATGAAAAAACCACTGGTGGTGACGGCGCACCATAACACATGAAAAAACCACTGGTGGTGACGGCGCACCATAACATATGAAAAAACACATTGTGTCTTGAGGCAACGGAAAGTGAACGCGCCATTGACCAACAAAAACCTGGTCTAAAGTTAGTGCATTAGTAAAATGCCCCTAGGCTCGTGCACAGCGTCCGCACACTATGCTTGTTACACACACAGGGAAGCGCAGCAGCACACGAACATTACAATCAAAGCTGCAAGCAGCGTAGGACGGGCCCTCGTGCCTCTGTGCGCGTCGGGTTACTGGCGGACACCGCTCCGTGCGACCGTGCATTTGCGTGGCACTCCGGCACTGCAAATGGTCAATAATGAAAAGGGAACTCCCTGCTGAGTTCAATGATACCTCACACAAGACTCTACGTCCTACAGTTCATTAGCTGTGAAAGGGGGCGTGGACAAAGTATATGGGGCGGGGCAAACCTTTACCAATAAAAAAGGAAGTCTCTGCAGAGTTCAGTGATACCTCACATAAGACCTTAAACGGGTCACCAGTTATGAAAGGGGCGTGGCTTAAGCATAGGGGGCGGGCCAAACCATCACCAATGAAGAAGGAAGTCTGCTGACTTCAGCGATACATCACAGAAGGGTCTACATCAAACGGGTCATAAGTTATAAAAACCGGGGCGTGTCTACAGCATAGGGGGCGGGTCAAACCATCACCAATCAAAAAGGAAGTCTCTGCTGAGTTCATTGATACCTCACATAAGACTCTACCTTAAACGGGTCACCAGTTATGAAAGGGGGCGTGGCTTAAGTATAGAGGGGCAGGCCAAACCATCACCAATCAAAAAGAAACTCTCTGCTGAGTTCATTGATACCTCACACTAGACTCTACCTTAAACGGTTCAAATATTATGAATGTGGCCTGATTAAGTGGGCGTGGTTAAAGTATAGGGGGCGGCCAGTATCACATGTAGACCACACATTATACGCAGGTGTGTTTAGGGCGTGTCCAAATCCACTTTTTGCTAGTTTGACGGCAGAAAAAAGGGTCTGTGTGCATGTTTCAAAATGGTTGTACTTAGTGTCTTCGTTAATTAGGGCCAGAGCGCCGACAGCGGCGAAGGCCCTATTGAAACTGAAGGAATTATTATTATTCTTCCATGCAATGAATCGCCTTTTTGGGGACCTTATCATACTCAAAAACTCACCAAACTTTGGACATGCATCAGTATCAAATCATAACAGAGTTATCTCGAGACACTTTACAGATAGAGTAGGTCTAGACCACACTCTATAAATTCCAAAGCCCCAACAATTACAGTAATTCCCTCAAGAGCAAGCATTAGCAGTGGCTGTTGCGACAGTGGCGAGGAAAAACTCCCTTTAAGGAAGAAACCTCGGCAGACCCAGACTCTTGGTAGGAGGTGTCTGACTGGTCCGGTTGGGGGTGTGATGAACAGTGGCGATAATAGTCACATTAAAGATAATGGAACAGTGACTTCGAAGGTAGTCGTTCATGATTCATAAGACTCTGAGGACATTTACTAGCCAAAATTTACTCAAAGTCATAGCGCACCGTAGTGGCAACAGGAAGTTGGCCCAAAACTATGCGTGCTATACTAACGAACTACTCTGAAAGATTTAATCTAATCAACTTCAAACTTGGTCTGTACCATTTCAACACCTTAAAGCTACATTGTGTAAGAATTTCTCCCATCAAGTGATGAAATTGTATATGACAACCAACTGAATATTACTTCTAGCCCCCGCCATTCCGAGCGCGTTTAAATTACTATGGTGGCCGAACCCAAAATTAGTGTTCCTTTCAGTGTAATAACAGTTTTAGGTTATTTTGGTAGCATTTCATTGCTAGCATCAGCTATCAGGTTCCCAAACATATGCAAGCTAATGTTAGTAAAGTATCAGTGCTATCGTTATTCTGTATATTGAATGAGATTAATATTTACAGAAAATGTTTACAGTGCTAGGAGAGAAGCAACGGAGGTTTGTTGTTTTAATATATTTCTCTGAGCAGGATGAGCAATGTCTATGAAAACGAAATGAGCTCTTAGTATTTCGTGGTGTCTCGAGGTATCATTGAACTCAGCAGAGTTCCGTTTTCATTGGTCACGGTTTGGCCCGCCCCCATACTTTGGCCACGCCCCCTTTCACAGCTAATGAACTGAATGACGTAGAGTCTTGTGTGAGGTATCATTGAACTCAGCAGGGAGTTCCCTTTTCATTGGTGATGATTTGTAGTGTCTGAGTGCCGCACAAATGCACGGTCGCAAGGAGCAGCGTCCACCAGTAACCTTGACACGCGCAGAGGTGCGAGGGCCCGTCCATCGCTGCTCGCAGCTTTAATGTCGCTTAGATTTCCTCCTCAACTCCTCCTCTTGCTTCCCTTCCTCACATCTTAGTATCTCCCACCGAGGAGGCACGGGAGAGACGAAAATGTCTTTTTAGAGGGATGAGCTGTCCTTTCTGATGCGTTACGTGAATACGTTGGCTGTATGGGCGGAGTTAGCAACTCCTTCAGCTGCACGGCTTCCAGGAAGGCTGCTCTTGTGTATCCTCACCCAATAGCTCCTTGATGCTCGGCCCTCGGTCCTCTGGGCAGAAATAAGAGCTTTGAGACAGCCTTCACCGAGGAGGGACAGAACAACTTCCGGTTCAGCCGAGGACCGAGAGGTCAGGGGCTATCAGATAAGGGTGATGAGATACAGTCCTGGCTTCATCGTGATATTGAGCTGCCTGCTGAGCCTCCTTCCCGTTAGACAGACGGAGGAATGTACAGCAGCTCCAGACATGTCGAGTTAAACACAACCACACAGGCACTTCTGGCATCACAAAGTTCACTTTATGGCTCATAACTCCTGAACCACAGGATGGAAACAAAAAACAATGGTCGGGAGAGAGCTGAGATGGCGGAGGGGCCTCCTCCGCCTGGGGCCCCCTGGATATGAGGTCCCTCAGTGTGGGGACAGAGGAGGCCGTGAGTTTCCTCCTGTATCTCTCTCTCCCCCACTGAATAGATTTATTAAAAGATGCCTGTGTGAATGGTGGAAGGTCCTGCAGGTGTGTGCCAATGACTGTGTGGTAGCGATCCCTAAGTATGTTGATGTTATTGTGCATCCATGTGTCTGTGTTGACTTTAACCAGTTCTAATGGATTATTGTTAGGTGAAGAGGGTTTGATGAAAGATGGAAGCCTATTCATTTGTCTCATCATTCCCTGTGGGAAGATGTCTATGTGTAGTGTGTTATTTATGATTTCTGAGTGGTGGATGGTCTGTAGAAGTCTGAAATATGTTTTGGTGTGGAGGTCATTATGGTGGACTGTAATGTTTGGAGGCTGGCTGTTGACCCAGAAGAGGAGTGATGGTTTGCCACCCTCTCAGCCCCGCCCCCTGGGGCCAACGCCAGCGGTGTGAACCTGTTTTGTAATGTTATTGGTATAGTTGTTACAAAAGTGCAGGACAGTCCCAGCCAAAAAACACACCTCCACAGAACATGTAAAATGGCCGACCAGGCTCGCAGATAAGAAGAAAGAAGAAAGAGACCACCTGTAGATGAAAACGGTTAAAAGTCAAATAAAAAGCCTGTTCACATAGGCCCAATAAACCTTCAGTAAAGGAAAATACAGAGGAATAAAAAGAGAGGGGGGTTAAGAAAGTAAAGAGAGAAGTAAAAGGAAGGTAGGCTCCTTAAAGCTGTGGAGTAAAAGGTTACAGTGAGGTTAAAAGAACTTAATACTCACAGGTTCAGAGGCCTTATGGGTGCTTAGGCCGTTGCCTGAAAGAAAGGGGCCCTCTTTGGGGACCCCCTGGGTCCTCACAGTCTCCACGTTATTAAAAGAGGATAAAAATCCGCTCTAAAAGTTGATAAAGGCCATCCTGTATAGGTGGGGAGTTTAGTAGTCTTCAGTGTGCACACACAATAATTTCAGCTGACTCAGCCCTTAGGTTTCCTGGCTGGCTGGCTTGTTAAAACAATCCTCCATTAAAATGAGCTGTTGCAGGTTAAAATCCTCCTGGGAGATTAAAATAATCACTGCTTCAAAAAAGGTTAAAATCCACATTATGAAGATGCCATAAAAGGTTGTAAAAGAACTTTAAAGTAGAGCTCTCTACATTTGGTCATGTAATGGCTTCTTCAGGAGAGAATAACTGCCACCAGAGAAGGCCTTAGTTTAATAGACATGTTTTGGGGTGGGGCCACCATCACACCCCCCAACCGGTGGAAACAGGTGTTCATCATTAGCACTTTCAGCAGCGAGTGTGTGGACTCTGACAAGAGGAGGGCGCAATCTTTAAACTGCTATTACGTATGTTGGAGTCTGGACTCGAGACATTTTTTTCTATTCTCTCAGACTTGTCTGGGACTCGTTGGTAATTGCACTTGGACTTGTCTCGATCTTGACCATTGGTCTCACCAAATATTAGAGTTGGTCTTGAACGAGTCCAGTATGGTGGCCGACAGGGGCAAACACCATGCAATTTAAGAAAACACATGCAAATAGACAGAACACAAGCAAATTAAACAAACAACTTCATTAATTTGACAACACATGTGCAGCATTCAGCAAACACGCTGCATATACACACAACAAAATTCACTTCATGTTTTCTTTCTGAAGTAACTTTCTCCTTCAGAACAAAACCATTAAAGCGTGCTGGTTCAGAAAACAGGTATTAGTTTATTCATAATCCATCTAGAACAGACACTGACATTGGTCACCTATACTCCTGGTTGCATCATATTAGCCTGTATTATTATTATTATTCTTATTATTATTAGGGGCCAAGCTGCGTGGACCCTATTGTATATACCTGTATTATTTCTTCTTCTTCTTCTTCCTAAGGAATCCATGTTCCCATGCACGAAAACTCACCCAACTTTGGACATAAGTCCAGTCCTATGCTAAACTTAATCAGTGTGATTTGTGTGCTAAGTGTCCTGATGATGGCGCTACAACAGCCATCTAAAATTCTAAACTTTAAAAATTCATAACAAATCAGCCATACATGCAATGTAGCAACATAGCAACTTATGCCAAACTGTAGCCCCAATAGAGCAGAAACTATGCTCTGCTGATACCTTGTAGCAATTTTGAAGTCAATCACTCTTCTTAAACCTATCTGCTCCCACATGTTTGTTTCAATTGAAACTGCATACAGTACTATAAACAAATCCTGCAATTTCTTCCAAATTAAATATTTGACATTCAAAGATCATTGTAGATTTGGTTTGCAAAATGTCAGAATTTTATCTCATAAAATGAATTAAAATTTTCTTTTTGAATTGTGTCCTCATCTACACATTGCAGTCAATGCAAAATAGAGAATCTTTAAACATCAGTTTGGCATTTATTGATCTTTGTGAAAATAAATTACAGGCATCTCTATGTTGTCTTAACCAAGTACACACATTCTCAGAATTTTCTAATAAGAAATAATTTTTTTTACAGAAGCTTTTAAATCCTTCATTTTCACTCTAGCCTGCTCCTTGTCTGCTAGGTGTTGCGATGCCACTTGTGACATCACCCAGATAATAGCTCCCTGAGATCAGAACCTGCCTACAGCCTCAAGGGTTCATGTCCATGGTGTTGCAAGATTATCTTCCATATATCTAATCAGGCATTGTGCTGTGGACAACTGCCCTGCATATTTTAAATGTGTGTCTCCATTAACACACCTGATTCTGATTAACAATCAGTCCAGTTCCAGTACAGGAAAGTCATGTTACTGAGTCAACTCAGGCTGACTCAATAAAATATATCCATATAGCTAGAGGAGTCATCACCTGGACACTAGCTCACTGAGATCAGCTTTTGCCTTTGCACTTGAAAATTGTGAGTTCAAAAGGTCACAATGTCACATCTTATACATGATCAGCCATTGTGCTTTGGATTTGTGCAGGACAGGCCAGTCTATTGAATATTGATGTTACTCTTTCATCTTGATCTTTAGTTTTCATAGTTGATTTTGGTTCACTGATGCTGTTTTTAAGATCTGGAAAAATAGAGGCATCGTCACTGTAGCGGTCTTATACGTCAATAACACTTTTGCAACCTTCATCCAGCTAAAGGAGAAGTTCACTCTTCCACCTACACACTTTTTCCGCTACCTCCAGATTAGAAATTACATCCAGACAAATTTACCACATTTTGAATTAATGCCCGTCCCCATGGAACTTTATACTTTAATGAATCAGCCCCCTGACTCCAAAAAATGTGTCTCTCGATTTGTTGACCTGTTTACAGCATTTAACCCAACTCTCACACAGAATTTGAAGGAAGCATGGGAAAGGGACCTGGGTGTGATAATTACTGATGAAAACTGGTTTTCTTATCTTAAAGATATCCACAAATGCTCTATAAATTCTAGACACCAGCTAATTCAATTTAAAGTGCTCCAAAGACTTCACTACTCCTGTACTAAACTACATTCTTTCTATCCTTCTGTCTCCCCATACTGTCCAAAATGTAAGTCTGCTGAGGGCACCCTGGGTCACCTCTTTTGGTCTTGCCCTAAGCTTAACAGATATCTCTGCCTGCCTCTCCATTGTTTATGACTGTGACATTGTACTAGACCCGTGCACTGCGGTTTTCAGCAGGACCAGTCATCTAAAAATGTTGCACCACCTACATCGCAAGTCTGTTCAATATGGCATGATTATTGCCAAACGGATTATTTTGACATTGTGGAAAAGCGAGGATGTCCCCTCTTTTAAGACCTGGCTTGCAGAGATGTCCAATTTTCTACATACGGAGAAAGTACGATACAATGTCTCCCTCAATTCTGTAACCTTTGACGAAATCTGGCATCCATTTTTATCTTATCTATCAAGAATGTCTTATAATGCTTGATTTTCACTTGGTGACTGTGTCAACTGGCTTTACTGTTTCTCAGAAGAGCATCATTTCTTTCTTTTACTTCATTTTTGATTTGATCCTGTGTTTGTACATGTATGATGTATGCATACCTTGTTACAATATTTTCTTTTTCATTTAGCTACCTAATTGTCTATTGTTATTGTCTTTTTTTTGCTTGTCTATGGGTGGGTTGCTTTGTAATGTTCTGCTGTGCTTTTTCTTGTATGTTAAACAGAAAAGCTATAAATAAAATATAAAAAAAAAAAACATTCACATTGTCATCTCAACTGCTTTCTATCCTGCAAAATACAAGTCAACAGCTCCATCTTCTGGCAAGTCAGCAGAGCATTTCATGAATAACTGTGGCAGTTTAAGTGTTCAGATAATGTAGCTCTACACTGAACAATCATTGTTGCATGGCCCAGGCTGATATAATAAGGCTGTTTTTACAGGCATCTGTCAAGTGGACCACCAAAAAACGGACTCAGGCTTTAACACCTGCCTCATCTAGTTTGGTTGAATCCCACTAGGGTTGGTTTCCCCCTTGGTGCGGCCCGTTTTGGGCAGGTTTGAATGCAGCAATCCCACTCAGATGCCCAGCAGTATGAAGGCTAATAAAACACCTTATTATATATAGTCATTATTGTCTCTTGTCATTTCACATCAGTGTGAAAAATAGATAAAAAGACAATATTACGTTGTGAATATGTCTGTTTATTATCATATGTCACTTCACAACAAATCACTATGCTATGTAAAATTAAATTAATGACAATATTTCTGATCATTTCCTAATGAAACTGATTTAAAATTGCAACCGACACACGTAATTTTAACTTTCTCTGTCCTATGATTACATGTTTCTCTGGAAATGTGACTGCAATGATCTGATGAACTGTAGATAATCCTGTCTTTTTAAATCATCTATTTTTTTACTTCTCGCAATAGGACTTCATAGTGCTTTAAATAATTCTGTCAGAAAGACAAGATATGTTATATATTGATCAAATATGAATGACACTAAACTGAAAGGGTTAAAACAACTTTGTAAAGGGGCCAAGATCTTTTTGTACTGACAGTTTTATGTGAAACACAATTATAGTTCGTGAGCGATGTTTTTCTATACTTTATGATAAAGTGTGGATGGTCAGGGGCATCTATTTTATTTCTGTTTGTAACTAAATGGACACTAATTACTTGGATGATGCTTTCACCAATATAGTGACATGAATACAAAGCTTTAGTAGCTCTTTTGTTGTGTTGGGATGACATTTTTCCTATCACAAAGAAAAAACAGTTTCCCTGGGAAAAAAAGACTCTTTATATGTATCATACATATGTAAATATGTGATTACTTAAAAAACAGTATATGGTGCTTATGACTCTTTCTTTAAATGCAGCAGCATCAGAGAGACAAAATACACAACAAGATAAAGATGAAGCACAGGCCTTTCTATTGTTAATCATACACAATTTAGACTTTTAGACAGGAAAGCATATCTTCACTTTCTCTATTTGATAATTCACTCACTGAACAACAGGAACATTTTCATTCCTTGAATCCTTAGACCGAGTCTGATCTCGGTCCCTCCACACTCTCTCTACCGCATGTTGGTCTCACAGTAGCCAGGCTGCAGGATCTGAAGAGTAACTATGAGTTTAACTGCTTTTCTAAACCAGGGGTAAAACAAGGCATATATCACAGGGTTTAGACACGAGTTAGAATAGAACACAAAGAGAACATAGGATGCAGATGAAGTATTAACCAAGCTGTCACCTGCAAGAGAGACAGAATAATATGGGCAGAAACACATTAGAAACACAACTACCAGAACACCAAGAGTCCTGGCTGCTTTCAGCTCGGATTTCTTTGCCTTTGGAGTCACTGAAAGCTGGAGTGTGACAGCTGTAATGTGAGAGCGCATGGCACGAGCCTGAGACACAGCCACGGCAAATACTCTCAGATACAGAGCTATAATGAGAATAACTGGAACAATAAAGGACAAAACAACATCTACAGGTCCTAAGACAAAGTCAATGACCAACACACATTCTCCGTAGCAGGAATTAAACCTCCCCGGTTGAGTCAGGACATCTTTCACAAAGAGAAAACTGTAGGAAACAGAACAGAGCCAATACAGACAAACACAGAGTTTAACTCTGTTAATATATATACTTAGTCGTGGCATGGGTTTAAGTGTTTTGCCCATACCATTACATAAGTTGGTCCTGGACTGTGAGCTGGTGAAGGGCGAGGTAGCCATTGGTGTGCGTCCGGCGTTGCCCATTGAGGGGATTCATTTCATTCTGGGTAACGGGCTGGTTGGTGGGCGTGTTTGGGCTGATTCTCCTCCTTTGCCAGTGGTTACATCTTGCCCGGTTATGTCTGTTGTTGATCATATCGCTGCTGACTTGCCTAGAGTTTTCTCAGCCTGTGTAAGTACATGAGCTATGAGTAACGCGGAGTCTGTGAGGGAACCTGATGGGGGTGAGGTTTAGTTTCAGGCTCCATCACTGTCAGATTTTCCGCTATCTGTGTCATTAACTTAATTGGTACAGGAACAGCAGAGTGACTCTTCCCTTAAAGTAATGTTTGATTATGTTGCATCTGCTACGGAGATCACCAGTGTAGCACGTGGGTATTTTGTTCAAAATTGTTGCAGCATACATTAAACCATGTCATGTGTGTCAGCTAATGAGTAAGCTCAATCAGTTAAGCCTGTTCCATTACAACCTATTATGGTTGTAAATGAACCATTTGAGCATTTGATTGTGGATTGTGTGGGTCCATTGCCGTGCTCTAAGTCTGGCTGTAAATACCTACTAACTGTGATGTGTCAAAACACTCGGTATCCTGCTGCGTATCCGTTGAGGGCTATATCCACTAAGGCGGTGGTGAAAGCACTAAGTCAGTTTATTTCGGTCTTTGGTATTCCGAAGGTCATCCAGAGTGATCAGGGGTCCAATTTCTTCGCACATGTTTGGTCAAGTTTTGAAGTTGTTGCGTGTCATAACCAGTCATCGGCTTATGATGCACAGAGTCAGGGGGCCTTGGAGAGATTCCATCAGACTCTGAAGTCTCTCCTGCATGCATACTGCACAGAGCTGGATAGCGACTGGGAGGAGGGTCTTCCTTGGCTTATACTGGCTGCAAGAGGTGTTCGGGAAAGTACCGGGTTTAGTCCTAATGACTTGGTTTTTGGACACAAAGTGCGTGGGCCCTTGGCTGTTGTAAAAGGTGGCTTGGTGGAGAACGATCCGCCGAGAAATTTGGTTGATTTTGTCAATGGCTTTAGGCATCGGTTGCTTGTTGCAGGTGAAATGGCGAGGGAGAATTTGCAAATGTCACAGAGTAAGATGAAAACTTGCTATGATCGCCGTGCGGAACATCAGGAGTTTAGTTCTGGGGATCAAGTTCTTACTCTGATGCCGGTTGTGAGCTCGCCGTTTCAGGCTAAATATGCTGGTCCTTATACAGTTGTTGAGCGAAGGTCTGACCTTAATTACATCATTGCTACACCAGGTCGGAAAAAGTCAACACAGTTATGTCATGTCAACCTTCTCAAGTCCTTTTATGGTTGTGAGGCTGATGTAAGCCAGTGAGTGACGAGGTGCATCCTGTTTTGCTTGTGGGTTCGGTGTCTGACTCGCAGGGGGTAGATGACGTGCCGGAACCAGATGACAGTTTGTTGTATGGTCATCTAAAAAATTCTGAGACGCTTTGTAACTTGATAGTCTGTTGGTGCATTTAACTGAGTCTAAGCGTGATGAGTTGTCTGGTTTGATGCAGCAGTATCAATGTCTGTTTGGTTCCTACATGCACAAATTGGATCGAACACGATGTTGATGTTGGAGATGCACAACCAATTAAACAGCGCTTTTACCGTATGTCTCCAGAGAAACTTAAACATCTGGACTGTGAAGTTGCTTACATGCTGGAAAATAATATTGCTCTCCCGTCATTTTCTAGTTGGTCCGCTCTGTGTATTTTTGTCCCAAAACCTGATAAATCACCTAGGTTTTGTACAGACTTCAGGAAGGTAAACTCAGTAACTAAACCAGATTCCTTTCCGCTGCCACGGATGGATGACTGTATAGATTAGGTTGGTTCTGCCAAGTTTGTTATTAACAAGTTTGACTTGCTTAAGGGATAGTGGCAGGTTCCGTTGTCTGCGCGTGCTCAGGAGGTTTCGGCGTTTGTTACCCCGTCTGGGCTCTAATCTTACAGAGTCATGCCGTTTGGTTTGAGGAACGCTCCAGCCACATTTCAACGATTGATGAATCGCATTGTGTCTGGTCTAGAAGGTTGTTCTGTTTACCTAGATGATCTCGTTATATATAGTGACACGTGGCACGCTCATCTTAAACGCATTCGGGCATTGTTTGACAGGTTGTCTGAGGCACGTCTGACTGTCAATTTGGCCAAATGTGAGTTTGCAAGGGCTACTGTGACGTATTTGGGACGTGTAGTGGGGCAGGGCCATGTAGCTCCGGTCCAGGTCAAAGTTAGGGCAGTAGAATATTTTCCTGTGCCTACTACTAAAAAAGAGTTGCAATGTTTTTTGGGTCTGGTCGGATACTACAGGAGTTTTTGTAAAAACTTCTCTACAGTGGTCTTTCCTCTGACGGAGTTGTTGAAGGCTAATGTAAAGTTTTTGTGGTATGATGAGCAGCAAGCCTTTGAAAAGATTAAGTCTTTGTTGTGTTTGAGTCCCGTGTTTCTAGCACCGCGGTTTGATAAACCTTTCATGATCCAAGTGGATGCAAGTCAGTTTGGGGTGGGTGCTGTTTTGCTGCAGGAGGATGGTCAGGGACTGGCGAGACCAGTTAGCTTCTTTTCGAAAAAATTCAACCGTTATCAGCTGAATTATTCGGTGATAGAAAAGGAAGCGCTGGCACTCGTTTGGTCTTTGCAGCATTTTGAGGTGTACGTTGGGGGGAGGCCCCTTGTGGTCTACACGGATCACAATCCGCTGACATTTTTGCAGTC
Source organism: Perca fluviatilis (assembly GCF_010015445.1). NCBI lineage: Eukaryota > Metazoa > Chordata > Actinopteri > Perciformes > Percidae > Perca > Perca fluviatilis. The sequence goes on along the minus strand of NC_053123.1, from coordinate 35,766,186 downwards.
GCTTAAATGTCCCAATCAGAGACTCATGAGGTGGTCGTTGTTTTTGCAAGCCTACGCGCTTGAGCTTAGACATATTAAAAGAGTGGACAACGTAATAGCTGATGCATTGCCCCTCTGCTCTAGGTTGGTATTGCCATCTTTTGTTGTTGGTACCCTGTTTTTTTGTGTGCCTGTTCTCTTTCTTTTCTTCCCAGGTATCTGGTTTTGCTAGAGATGGGACGGGGGTGAGCAGTCATCCCGGCGCAAGTGGGAGGTCAACGGTTCCTTTCTGCTTGGTATAAGTCTGTGTCATTACTTTTGATAATTTACGATGCCTCGCTCCCTCTTTTGTCATGGCCTTTGAGCCAGGTTGTGACAAAATGGGTTCGTCGTAATTTACCATGCCTCACTCCCCCATTTTGTCACAACCTGGCTCAAAGGCCATGACAAAAGAGGGAGCGAGGCATCGTAAATTATCAAAAGTAATTTATTTAACAAAAGAATAAACTAAACAGAACTTAACTATAACTTAAATAAACCCAAAACAAGATATGGCAGGCAGGGTGATCAGGCCATGGTTGCTGTCTGGATGGTGGTGAGGAGAAGAGAGTCTAGTCTGACCAGGTGGAGCTTTATCAGCTCACAGCTCCCAGGTGCACCAGATCTGCAATCAACTCAAACAAAGATGGGTAAGACCAGAGAGGTAACACTCCCACAGAGAGGCCCTGCCAGATTACAAAGGGCCGTCACACTGAGCTAAGGTCTAAGTACAGTATGTCTGCCAACTAGTGGAGGGGAGTATGAATGATATATAACACTCTATTCAGAGAAAACAGCTGTTTGATTCAGTACCGTGTCCTGTCGCAATTTTGCGACTTTGGCGCTGAAAGGGTTAAGTGCTCACACAATACAGTAACATGAGCTATTTAAATTAGCTAGACACGTGGTTGATCATTATTTGCTCTTACCAGAGTATCACAGTGTGTACTTTTTCCATAGCTATCCCACCAATCAGTCCAGAGGTCCATGTTTACCCACCGGCAAAAGTCTGCTTGATGACTCGTGTCAACTGTTTAAAAAACTCCCTTACGTTCCCTCTCTACCGTTTATCTTAGTGCAGCCCCAATGGAAACCATACATGATGGTGGCAAAGCTACGCCTTCTTCTCAAAATATGGTCACTTCTGGCTACAAAATATCAAGATGTTTTTTTGCCAAAATGCAAAGTCCAGGCTTCATTATGGCAGTCCACAAACCAACAGGTGATATCACTGATGCTACGTCCATTATATTTTCATTCTATGGTTGGTGTCCGAGCCACCGAGGCCCAGCCAATCAGCGTCCTCTGTGGAGCTACTGGCAGCTACGGGTACGGTTCGGCGAAACATAAAAAAAAGAGTGTGAGGCAATAAACAACAGAGGCTCCTAAAGAGGTTAGCTTAGATGCTGCAATAGCATCAGTCAGTATTGTGACCATGTCATCCTTGCTCAAGCCCTAAATAAGTCTTAAGCAATTTGGTCCAAGTCTCAAACCAGTCTCAAGTTCTTTTTTTGGTGGGGGGGGAGGCAAGTCAGGTCAAGTCACAGGTTATGTCACATTAAACCGAGTCTTAAGTTAAGGCAAGTCAAATCCTAAATCAAGTCACCTTTTTTACGCTAACGTGAAGCACCCAATTCAGTTCTGATATTTGCATATTGGGCTAACATTAGATAGCATATTTTAGTTGTAAGTGAACAGATTATGTTGGGCTAATGTTAGCTAACATCAGACCACGTGACAGGCACTTACCGATCAGAATGAGTCTTTAAATTAGATTACCGTGGTCCTGCTGCGCCTGCCCTATGCCCTGTTACACCTGCTACGCTCTGCGGTGCCCCGTACGTCCTGCTACATCCTACTACGCCCTGCTATGCCCTGCAGTGCTCTGCTACGTCCTGTGACGCCTGCAGTGCCCTGCTATGCCATGAACTACAACTACTATTTCTAATCACTGTTCCATTATTAATGTGACTATTATTGCCACTGTTCATCACACCCCCAACTGACACCGTCAGACACCTCCTCCCAAGAGCCTGGGTCTGTCCAAGGTTTCTTCCTGAGAGGGAGTTTTTCCTCGCCACTGTCGCACTGAATGCTTGCTCTTCAATTACTGGAATTGTTGGGTCTTTGTAAATGATAGAGTATGGTCTAGACCTACTCTATCTGTAAAGGTTCTTGAGATAGCTCTTGTTATGAATTGATACTATAAAGACCCACTCTCAGTTACAACTGAGAAGGGTCTGGTGTCTACCAGGCTATATTTAACAGCTGACGTCCAAACTTATGAATACATGCAAGCAGGGCATGAAATTAACTTTTTTGACCACCAGCCACTTTGGTAGGTGGATTTTTAAATCCACCTACCAAAGTGACTTTTTACCAGCCAGTTTTTTTTTGCCTCATAAAAGGTGAAAAACAGGACTCGCTGTGTCTCTATGATCCTATCCTGTCCTATTCATGGTAGCCTACTCATGGACATTGCACCGTCATCACGTGCTGTAATAAGGGGTCCAGGCTTGATAATCCTGTGGCCGGCGTGTGGCGCCTCATTTCACCGTTGTCGCGTCCCCAGAGCAGGATCGCGTCCTGTGAGTGGCGGCCCGCGACTGGCGGCCCGTCCCGTTGTTTTGGCCGGCGTGTGGCGCTTCATTTGCCCGTTGTCGCGTCCCCCAGAGCAGGTTCGAAAAGCATCACCTGTACACGTTCAAAAGCCGTTGCATATACACAAAAAAAATGTCAAAATAAGTCGTTGCATATACAAGAAAAACACGTCAAAATAAGTCGTTGCATATACACGAAAAAAACGTCAAAATCGTAACCCGTACACAAATTTATGAATCAAAATAACGTGACTATTACACGACCTGGCGTGAGACCGGGTTGGGTCCCCGGTCTCCTGGATGAAAGTCCTGGGTTTGTTTGACCCATCAACCACCCCAACCTGCTTTCTTACACGGAATTTGGCGCTCTTATACTTTGTGTCCTTATTTAATGCTTTGCTCGTATGGCGCCTTCTGTACATTTTGGTGTACTCCGGCAGCACTACAACCATCTTTACCTGCTAAATCCTCCACTTTATTCACCAGCTGGTCTCTGTCTATTGTCTGTCTATTTGCTGCAGAGCTACACCAAACTCTTTGGTACAGTGGGTTTTAGAGTCCTGAAATGGACCCTGATGAGAGGTGAGCGTCTGGCATCGTAAGGCATATTGGTGCCGGAAGAGCATGGTCCCTCCCAAAGCGCTTTAAGTGTATGATTAAGCACTATATAAATGTATGGAATTATTATTATTATTATTGTTAAAGCTGTGTGAGTGAACAAAGACAGTAAAGGTTTGGGCCTTAAAACCAAAATACCAGTGAGTTAAAAACACTCTGTAGAGCTGAGAGGAGCTGCACAGTCAGGAGATAATTCTCTGTGGATTTGTGACTGGCAGCAACCCCTCTCACATTACACATGCTAATTGAATCCCTTTTTACTTTAAAAAATCTAAAGAATTCCAATTGATGAAATTATTGCATTGTCAGACACAGTAGCAACTAAAAAAAAACGTTAAGTAATGATTACATCACATGTTGATGGGTTCATGCTGATGCTTGTTTGTCTTCACACCTCTGATTGCAGGGACACCTCATTGGTCGAGATGTCATCACCTGACTAACCCATGCAGGTGGGAACAAACTTCCTGTCCAGAGGGGTTCAGCACACCGCCTTTAGGAGCCACTAATGGGCTGCAAAACATTGTTCATAGAGAGGGCAGATTAAATCTCACGGGACCTGACTCTTTGTGGATCTGATTAAGCCCGCTATACAAAACAAAGTAAATGGTCATTTAGCCCTTCAAACACTGATCTATTGGGAGATGAGTTTTGACACTTCAGTTTTAGCTCTGCTCATTAAGACACCATACTGTAGCAAACACACAAACATTGCCTTATTTAACTTGCTGAATACTTTGTTTTAATGCAGTTTTTATTTCTCGTTCCCAAAGGTAAAAGCTTATAACAGAAGAACTGCAAGGCCAAAATGATTTGAAATTTGAAATTGAAATTTGAAACCTAAATTCTTCTACTTTATGGACATGTGCTTGATGAGCATGTGATTAAAACACAACATACACTACAGCAGTTCAAACATGGTTCCAAATAGTTATTTTGGTCCCATCTAAAAAAACGTAAAAAATACTTTGTGCCACACTATGCAGGACACAACACATACCTCCTAGACCTTGTCAAGAAGACCTCTATAAAGTTTCAGAACTCTAGTCCTAACCTAATGGGAGCTAGGGAGTTTTCAGTATTTGGTATAACAGGTATCACTGTTGTGCCAAAACATCTACAAAACTTCTCCAAGTGACCAAATTTTGTTAAATGCTTTTACTCACTTCTATGCTATTAGAAAAAACATACTAAATACTTAAAATGACTTACAAAACCTTTTTAAATTCATTCAAACACTGTTGAACATATTTTCTTCTTATAAATCACATGTTTGTGCTCAGCCCGGTCTCATGGCAGTTCGTGTAAATGTGACGTTATTGTAATCTATTGATACGTGTTCACGGAGACGTTTTTGCCGGTTTTTACGTGGCAGACAACACGAAAATGTGAAGTAATGTATTTCAATGGGGAGCATATTTTGTGGCCACAGCACGAAAATAGTAGGGAGTAATATAAAAAGCCGAAAATCTGTGTAGGGAGGTTGGTCGGGGTGGTGGATGGATCAAACAACACAGGACTTTCACCCGGACGAGCGGGGATCGCGTCCTGCGTGTGGTGCTTTGTTTGGCGTTTTGTCCCGCGTGTTACTGTGGCGCGTCTCCCGGCATTAGGCGCCCTTTCCCCGTAAGGTTTTTCCCTAAACCCAACCTCCACCATCCCGTTTTTGTGTCGCCTCCCCAGCGTACGCCTATCGGGTGCCTCCTGGTTTATGGGCGCTCCTTTTCAGCCGCCTCCCGCCGCCTTATCCAGCGCGTCCCCAGCGGGTCGCTTCGAGGGGCCTCCGGCTTATGGAGTTTCCTTTTCGGACGCCTCCCGGCTTATGGAGTGTTCTTCGGCCGCCTCCGGGTCCTTTCCCTGTAAAAAACTAGAAAACGTTTCCGTGAACACGTATCAATAGATTAAGAATAACGTTGACATTTACACCAACTGCCGTGAGACTGGGTTGTTGTGCTTGCTGGCTATGGGAGGCGGGGCTTAGGTCTGTTACCCATTAATTTGGACTGCTTCCTATCATGCTATATACCGTTCCACAGTGGGAGCGCTTGGTGGATGTCTGGGGTTGTCCCGAAAACTAAAAAGAAAAAGGTGGGGATAGTTTAATTGTGTAGGCAGCAACCTGAGAAAAACAAACATACCCAGCATCATGGTGCAGTGCAAGGAGAAATATATTATTTCAGACGGAACGAGATCAGCTAATGAAGTTAGCAGACAATTAGCATGAATTCTACAGGACAATATTCATAACCTGGATTAATTCTTTTTAAAAACCTTGTTATCCTTTTGATCTTTGGACATTTACGGACTAGAGGAATATAAATAAGCCAGGAATGGACGAGGATTGAGCGTTTTGGACAGCCTACAGGTAAGGAAGCATCATCATTTTTAATTGTTTTTCCCCAGTAGCATGAGCTTTGGTGCTTGTGATTTCAGTGAAATGAACTGAATGATTGAACTGCAGAGAATTTGACCAATCAAACAATGTACAGCATGTCCATATTGACAAAAGTTTTGAACTTTTGTGGTTAAATACTTATTATGTAACATGTCAGAACATGTCCGTTACCACCCACTGGGTCGCCGGAGACCCGTGGGTTTTAACAGGTTAATACCGTAGGATTGTAAAAAGGGCCTGAAGTTAACTTTTTGGCCACCAGCCACACAGGCTTTTTACCAGCCAATGTTTTGTCTGATAAAGGTGAAATACAGGAAATGCACAAGCATTGTTCTACCCGCTGGGGTGGCAGGTAGATTCACAGTTGGCAAAATTCACCTGTACTTGGAGGATGGTTGGGTGTTGATTTCAGGCCCTTGTTATATGTATGAGGGGTATCACTGTGGTTGTTCACTTGTACCTTATAGTTAAGATAAACCTTCACCTTTAGGAGGTGTTGGCACTTCCTATGTTGATCTGTGATTTGGACATATATAAACATTAGAGGAAAAAGTCAAAGCGATGTCATTTATGACTTGTTATCCAGGAGGTGGTTGTATTTTCAAATTTGTCAAACAATCACAGGACTGTCACCCAGAAGATTGGTATTAAAACCGTGTCATACTTACAAACCCTCCCCATTTTCCCAGGAGACTCCTGTTTTTCATTGCCCTTTCCTGGTTTCCTCCCAGGGTCAAAACTCGCCTGTTTTTTTCCCAATTTACGACACATTTTCACACCTATTTTTTCCTTTTTGTCATCTCAACCAGTTTCTGGCACTTTCCTGAGAATTAAAAGTAATAGTGCATTTCCCATTCAAAAGCTGCCTGTTTGGAACAGGCCGATTGCTTGGCCTGTGGTATTGCTGCTTGTAGCTGTAGTCTTAAGCAGTATACGACTTTTAACAGACAAGTTTGCTAACTGTTTCCCCACAAAATGTTCAAACCCTAAAGTAAGCAGTGCGCATGTCAAGCATCAGGGGGACAGAGGAGAAATGTTGAATTTTTCTTCCTTTTTATTTTTCCTTTGGAAAATAAATCAAAACATTGTCTTCAGGCCAGGGGTGGATCTAGAAAAATATTTATGGGGTGGCGAGAGGGGGGCAGGAATTTTTGACGGGTGGCAACATATGGCAGACGTATATATACTGAATTTAATCACAGTGTGATGAGAAATAGTATGTACACACTACAAAAGGGCACAGGCTGACATTTACAAACTCATACAGACAAACTCAATCTCATACAATCAATGTCCTGCATTTGAGGTTTCATGTGAAACAGTTCATATTAGGAATGTGACCATACAATGTGATCTCACTTAATAGGAGATATAGAAGTATGATATAAGTAAGGGGCATTATCACAGGACAGGCATTAAGGTAAGACATAGGTGATGAGTGGCAGATGTGTGAGAGGGGAGCAGAGGGTTTTTAACTGTGTCAGAGAGGCAGTGGAAGCTTCTCCTGGCTCCTCTATGGGAAACTCTCGCGCATTGGCTGAACTGGCACCTCACAGCTGGACTTGGATACGTCTAGAAGATGGAGGGGAGGAAAGATTCATACTGAATTACATCTAAACTAATTATACAATATTACAACTAGTAAAAACATAATCAATTAGGAACTGTCATTGATTAGTTATAACCATCAGACTGTGTTAACCGACACTAACATTTTAGCCTGGGAGAGTATTTTTAGGTTAATTTGTTTAATTGTTTAATTTAATCTGAGCAATAGATATAAAATATATTCTACACAAAATATAAAAACTCATCTTTCCTCTTTGGTGAGAAAAAACTACATATGCTACCTTTCCTCTTCATTTCTGTAAGATTCAAAGTAACTTTACAATGTTTTCCTTGACAGTCGTTGAATCAATATTAGCTTTTGTAGCCTACGTTACACAGAACAAACATCAGACCTAAGTAACATTATATGTATAGTTAGCGAAATAACGTTCTTCAACCTGATTTTTATCATCTTAACATCAGCATCGCAACCATGCTAGCACTGTGCTATCATTATAATTTAATTTCTTGATAGGTTTTTACATATGTTTTGTAAACAAGGTGCAAGATATTAGAACTACTATAAACCCATCTCTTGATATCATATCCTGTGGTTCAGCTGCCTCATACTCTTGGGATACCTTTTCACTTATCACCGAGATGATATTAAGGATTTATTAAGTAAAGTGAAACCATCTTCAAGTCCGCCGATGTATTGCCGACTTCATTGGATGTGTTTGATTTAGTTGGACCGACGTTGTTAAAATGATTAACCTTTCCCTTTTAACCGGCTCTGTGCCCAGTCATTTTAAACAAGCAGTTGTCAGCCCTATACTGAAGAAATCAATGGATTGGATTCTTCTGTACCAACTAACTACAGGCCTATATCTAAACTGCCTTTTTATCTAAAAATCCTTGAGAGAGTGGTGGCGACCCGCTGACTTCATTTCTTGATGGAAAAAATTTGCTTGATAAATTTCAGTCAGGTTTTCGTAAAATGCCATTCAACTGAGACTGTGCTTCTTAAAGTATCTAATGACATTCTGATGGCTGCTGACTCTGGTCAGTACACTGACTTATCGTCTGCATTTGATACATTGGACCACACGGTATTGTTGAATCGGTTACACAATGAAATGGGGTTTTCTGGGTTTGTTCTTAAATGGTTCACTTCTTATCTGAGTGATAGAGCTTTTGTGTGTCTGTTAACAACATTTTGTCAGAAATGACCCCTCTGTCATATGGAGTTCCTCAGGGTTCGGTTTTAGGTCCTCTTTGTTTCTATTGTATATTAGCCCTCTTGGTGAAATAATTCATAATTTTAATAATGTGTCTTATCACTTTTATGCTGATGACATTCAGTTGTACTGCTCATTCAAAGAATCAGAGTTTGGTAAATTAACTGATTTATTGGAATGTCTGTCATGCATTAAGTCTTGGTTATATAACAATTATTTACAACTGAATACAAAAAAGACAGAAACTTTGATCATTGCTCCAGAACAAAAACTACCCCAAATTAAACAACACCTCTGTTCCTTGGACTCCTCCGTCCAGTTGAGCCTAAGAAACCTTGGTGTTTTGTTCGACCAATCATTGTCTCTGGATGGTCATTCTAGACAGTTGGTCAGAAACTGTTTCTATCATTTGAGAAATATCTCTAAATTGAGAACAATACTGCCCAAAGATACCATGGAGATGATCATTCATGCTTTTATTTCTTCACGGTTAGATTACTGTAATTCCCTTTTTACTTGTTTTAGCAAATTTTCTCTGAGCCGTCTCCAATTGGTGCAAAATGCAGCAGCAAGGCTTTTAACAGGAACAAACAGAAGGGCACACATTACTCCGATTTTATTTACTCTCCACTGGCTTCCTGTAAAATACAGAATTGATTTCAAAATTTTAGTTTTAACTTTTAGAGCCCTACATGGACAGACGCCTCAATATATCGGAGACATGTTGACCCCTTAATCTTCTTTCCGCACTCTTCATTCCTCGGGTCAAAATCTCCTAATGGTTCCTAAAACCCGCCTTAAAACCCGGGGAGACCGCTCTTTTCAGGCAGTTACTCCCAAATTGTGGAACGCCCTGCCCCTGTCGCTGCGTGTGGCCGATTCTATTGTTTCTTTTAAAAAACAGCTGAAGACACTACTATTCAGACAAGCTTTCAGTTGACTGAGCTATCATTTTTTATGTTTTGTATGATGTTTTTCAAATTGTTATATTCGTTGCTTGTGAAGCACTTTGTGATTTTATCTGTGATAGGTGCTATATAAATAAAGCTTACTTACTTACTTACTTACTTACTTAATCCGTTTTGACCTCTTTCCTCCTTTTCCTCGTGACTCCTAGCTCCCTCGCTTCGCTCCACTCAATTTTCCAAACAAATCAGTCTCTTGCCGCTCTGGCGTCATCTCGTGCTGCATTCACTGCAGTCGGACATTGGAGATTCGCCGCTCGTAAATTGTCAAATTTGCCATAACTTTTAATTCGTTGCTACCAATTTGGTTGGCAGCAGGTTTGGCAAGGCTTTCTTTTAGGGTGGCATTTGCCACCCTATGCCACCCCGGTAGATCCGCCTCTGCTTCAGGCTTTGGTGTACACGTTTACAGCATTTGCACAAGCAAAATATAAAGAATGCATTGCGTTACATAGGCTACATGTACTACGTCAATATCCCATTGTACACTATCAGTGCTTGCTAGCAAGCGAGGCACGCCAGACAGAATGTTAACACACGGAAACGACAACTAATTAATGTTTGGGAATACTCGCTTAACATAGGCTGTTGTCTCATACATATACCGAAACTATACTGAGATTAAACATACACACATGATAGACACAGAGTAATAATACTTCCAATATATGGACGTGACTAGTGGAGTTTACGGCTAGCCAAGTTAGCAGTAGTCAGCATTATGCAGAAACTCACGGTCAAAAGGAAACATTAACAAACTTTCTGTCAAAACATGCAAAATGCAGTACGATCATTACAGTGCATGGGAATAATATAACACATTAGATACATCAAAGTTATCAACCTAAACATCAATGTACTTTTAGAAAACTGATATACTGGGTGAAGTACTTTGTACACTGAACCTACCCGATCAAAAGTATACAGCTTCTCTGATCGGGAGGGAAGTAATGCGAAACTACACGCAGCAGATCTGCAGTACACCATATGGCCAAGGATGGCTCCATTCACAACTATTAAACAAGGCGGTTCATTTTTGGCGAAAATCCTCTATAACAATACACTACATTTTTAACTCTGTTACGCGCACTCCACTGTGCAGGGCACATCTGGAAAGCTCCATCACCGAGCAAAAGCAAGAAGTCTGCCTTAGCAACAACTTCGACTTTTGAGTAGTACTGTCTGCTGTCCGTTAAAGGATCCTCAAGTTCAAGACGGTGTCGTGTGGACAAAAGGCAGGTAAGAATCTGCCTCTATGTAGAATAAATAGGGTATGATTTTATTAATTTTACCGCATGTTAACCAAAAGATTTTTGGAAAGTATTAGTTAAGAGGACAGGAACTAGCTAGCTTTTAACGAATGTAAACCCGTGAGGTAGGTGTGTAGCATTGTGCATTGGTTAAAGCATGGCATTGAACAGACAAGTTTAATTTATTAAGTCAATATCAAGCATATTTTGATCTCATTTTGAGTGGTTGACTTAAATATATTGTTTTTGTATTTCTCCACTTTTACCAGCTGGTGTCTTTTAATTTTAATGTTTGCACTTGTTGCATTTACAGTTAAAGCAAAAACACTGATGAAAGTCCATGTTAATGTCAGCAAAGTTTTATTGGCTAGGGCTTCTATCCATTGGATTCTGAAAACTGGGTGCCAGGTGATATGCCTGGTTGTGACAGTGACTGTGATTTGCATGGAGATGAAAGTTCTGATTTGGAAGATGATAATGATGATGATACATGTGGGCTTGCAGAGTGGGCTGCAGAATTCAACGTACCACAAACAGCGTTGTCTGCACTTCTTCAAATTCTAAGGAGGAAGGGCCTTGATATCCCAATGGATGCCAGAACTCTTATGTCCACTGACAGATCTTGCAATGTAACGAATATGGCTGGGGGTCCTACTACCAGTTTGGAATAAAAATTCTCTCATAGCTGAACTAACATCTTTAGGACATTTAGCAAATGTGACCGATACTCTCACACTTTGAATGAACGTCGATGGATTGCCCTTATTCTGTAGCTCCAGTATGAGTCTGTGGCCTATTTTGGGTAGGATTAAGGAAATTCCAGGGTGTAGTGGGTTTGTAATTGGAGTATACTCAGGTGCGTCGAAACCGCAAACGTGCAAGAATATGAAAGCCGTTTCTCAGAGTGGTATTGTGTACAATGGTGTACATTTCAGGGTAGCATTACCCAATGCTTTAATTTGTGATGCACCTGCTCGTGCCTTTCTTAAATGCTACAAAGGCCATACGGGCTATTATGGGTGTGAGAGGTGCACTCAAAAAGGCCAGTACATGAATGGGAAGGTTATCCTGAAATATCAGCAGAGCAATTTGGTAGGCAAGGCTATCAACTGCACCAACTGTCAGCCTCCCCTAAATGACCTGGGTATAAGGTTTAGTTACCAGTTTGTGTTAGATTATATGCACCTTGTGTGCTCGGGGGCAATGCGTAAATTAATATTTTTTCAGTGGCTTGCCCACATGAGGCCACCATGGAACCCCGGACAAAATTGTAACTCACGAGCCCATAGCCAACCCATATGGGCCCCACATGGGTGTGTTGATAGGGAACTGACAGAGAAAAAGAGGGCTTCACCTAAACCAATTAGTGGCAAACAGAGACCTCTAGTGGCAGTAAGGGTTGTTGAAAAATTAAATCCTCAGCAGCTAAAACAGTTTCCATCCCTCCTTTAACGTTAGTATACTATAAGTAAACAGAAACCTCTCATCTAACTGAAACGTGAGAACACAAATTTAAGAAGTATCTCTTGGGATGTGGGTAAATGTTTACCACTTACTCATCCGTCACACACCTTGCAATGCCGTAGCCCGAGGCTGGACTAGAGTCTGGACTCCAGACATTTTTCTATTGCCTCAGATTTCTCTTGGACTCGTTGGTAATTGCACTCAGACTTGCCTTGGACTTGGCCATTGGTCTCTCAAAAATTCCTATTGGTCTTGACTGAGTCCTGCATTACATACTTATTTTCTAAAGTAACAAAACCATTGAATCACGCTTGTTAAGAAAACAGGTATTTGTTTTTTCCAAAATCCATCTAGAACGGGCATTGACATTGGTCTCCTGGTATATGCCTGGCTGCATCATATGAGGAGGCATCGTTCATTTTCATTTAGGCCACAGACACACATGTTGTTGAGCACTTTGTAATATGGATTCTTCAGGACAAGTAATAAGTTCAAGAATGGGAACATGTTTCACAATACAATTATTTCAGTGACACCTGTGTTGCTTGTTAATATAGTTAATAATATGGCCTAATGTGATCCTATAGTGCTTTTTGAAAATAATAATGCAAAATGATCCCTCTGCATTGAGGCCATTTCAACCACATCCACACTATGACATCTTTAAAAAGATGCTTCATATTCATAAATTCAGTAAAAAATAAGTCTTTTAACCAAAACATCAGCAGGAATATCAACTTTTCTGTTGAAAAGTGAACCTACATAGTTACATCATGACCAGTTTATTAACTGACTCAGTTTGTGCAAGTATCTGGCATCACATACCCAACACATTCATTTGTCATTTGTTATTATATTATTTGTTTGGTTTAGTGTCCAGTCAAGGAATAGATGCTCATATCATCTGAAGCCTCAGCTACCTGCCTAAAAGTTATACTAACAGTCATCTTGTAGGTATCAGAGGATCCTATGTTCACTTCTTCCAATCAAAATAGTTTTCCATCATCTCTTCGTGCTTAACCCTAACCCTAGTTTCTCCTCCCGACCCTAATCAATCCCTCCATTCCTGACCTTAACCCCAGACACCACCGGCCTGTGATGACGTCACATCACGTGACACTGTTGTTTTGTTGTTGATGTTTTAAACTAAGCCCTGCTGCTTTAACAGAGTGAACACATTTAAATGACTGAGAGGGCTGTGTTTTTCACAGACTGAATGCAGCTTCACACCTTAGAAATGTCTATCACTGAGTGAGATTTTGGGACAATTGGAAAATAGCCTTTAACACCCCCAGTGGCCATTAAGAGTATCTGGTTCTGTCTCTGACTCTGATCAATGCCCCGCGGATTGGAAACCTTAGAGACATGGTAAACACATGTGTCTTTGTCTATCTGGATGATGCAGAGGTCCCTGGGTGGTTTTACTTTCTACAGAAAATTCATCTGCAATTACATATCTGTTGCTGCCCCACTCCATCACTTAACCTCTCACCCCCAATATCACCTGTAGATAATCCTGTCTTCTCAAATAATCTGTTGAACGTTTTGCCAAAAATAGTGCTTTAAATACTACTGTCATAGAGACAAGAGATGTTATACGGGGATCAAAATAAATTACACTAAACTGAAATGATTCAAACTACTTTGTAAAGGGGCCAAGATCTTTTCGTACTGACAGTTTTATGTGAAACACAATTACTGTTCATAAGTGATGTTTTTCTATACCTGATGGTTGGTCAGGGCATCTATTTTATTTCTGTTTGTAACTAAATGGACACTAATTACTTGGATGATGCTTTCACCAATATAGAGACATGAATACAAAGCTTTAGTAGCTCTTTTGTTGTGTTGGGATGACATTTTTCCTATCACAAAGTTTCCCTGGGGAAAAATACTCGTTCTATGTGTCATACATATGTGAATATGTGATTACTTAAAAACTGTATATGGTGCTTATGACTCTTTCTTTAAATGCAGCAGCATCAGAGAGACAAAATACACAACAAGATAAAGCTGAATCACAGGCCTTTCATTTGTTGTTCACACACAATTTAAACTTAAAGACAGGAAAGTAAATCTTCATGTTCTGTATACAACAACTGATCACTGAACAGCAGGAACATATTCATTCATTTATCCTTAGACCGAGGTCTGATCTCAGTCCCTCCACAGCCTCTCTACAGCATGTTGGTCTCAGAGGAGCCAGGCTGCAGGATCTGAAGAGTAACTATGAGTTTAACTGCTTTTCTAAACCAGGGGTAAAACAAGGCATAGATCACAGGGTTTTGACACACGAGTTAGAATAGAACACAAAGATAACATAGGACGAGATGAAGCATTGACAAAGCTGTCACCGGCAAGAGAGACAGAGTATAATGGGCAGAAACACATTAGAAACACAACTACCAGAACACCAAGAGTCCTGGCTGCTTTCAGCTCTGATTTCTTGCCCTTTGGAGTCACTGAAAGCTGGAGTGTGACAGCTGTAATGTGAGAGCGCGCGCGGGCACGAGACCGAGACACAGCCACGGAAATATTCTCAGATATAGATCTATAATGAGAATAACTGGAACAAGAAAGCACAAAACAAGATCTACAGCTCTTAAGACATAGTCGACACGAAACACACATTCTCCGTAGCAGGAATTATACCTCCCTGGTTGAGTCAGGACATCCTTCAGAAAGAGAAAGCTGGAGGAAACAGAATAGAGCCAACACAGACAAACACAGAGATTAACTCTGTTCACAGTGACTTTAGTGGTGTAATGCAGAGGGTCACAAATAGCCACATAACGGTCAACTGATATGAGCACCATGTCACCTATTGAGGATACGGTAATGATGCCTGAAAGATTCTTATAAAGAAAACACACAAGGTCACCAAGAAACCAGCAGGATGTTTTTCTGAAGATTTCTCCGGCATCACCACGAGGCCCACGAAAGTCTGAGACAGCCAGAGAGAGGAGGAGGATGTTGGTGGGTGTGTGGAGCTGCCTGGAGGGAAAGAGAAAAGCACCATTACACCAACAAGAATGACAAAATAACTAAAACCAGTATTCAAAATAAAAAATAAAGATGCATATGAGTAATATAATTTCACGATCCACCACATCAGTAGTTACCATATGTTTAAGTGTAGACAGTTAAAATGACTTGGTTGAGGTCACAGTGGACAGAAAGCAATGCTTAGTATTGGTAAGAGAGAGGACATGAACAACAGTCTGTGGCATCAAAGTCAGACATTTGGAGCATCATTATTCAGTACTATCAATCAAATTCAATCAAAAATCAAAATAGTATTAGCTCAAAGACAATTCTTCTAAATGTACAGCAGCTGTTCACATTTTTAAGTTACACATCCTGTAGAGAGAAGCTGAGAAGTTAATATCTGCCTGTAGTGGGAGATAGAGATGATGATGAGCAGGTTGAGAGTCACAGTGATCAGAGAGATGGAGTACAGCATGATGGTAACTGTTTGGGGCCAAGGAGACAAGGGCTTCCTGCAGGAGGTGTTTGGGAACTGTGGAAAGCAGAGCTGGGCTCTGTCCTCAACCTCCATCTGCAGAGATCTGCAGATAGCTGCAGCTCTGGCAGCTTTCTGAACTAACCGGAGTCATGTAACTGATTTATCTCTCTCACATTCTCTTCATCCCCTCCTCCCTCTCAGTCCCTGTGTGACTCTGATGCCCCTCCTTCCTCACTCTGCACATCCCACCATCATCTTCATCACTCTCTCTGTAACCCTGCCTTTCTCACTTTCTCTCCATCCAATATCTCCTTTGTAACTCTCTACCCTTGTTTCCTTTCCTTTGTCCTATTATTGTCCTAGAGATTACGTTTCAACTTACTAAAACAGTAGGATCACATTGCCAGCTCTGTCTCCACAGTCCTGTAGAGTAAGGTCTGCCTACAACACAGATGCATTCTGGGATAGGAGAAAAAAACGCTTTGGACGTGACGGTGGCTCTGCAAAATACTATCAGGAAGGAACTTGTTTTGCTGTAACATTACCGTCCCATTTACCTAAAACACCACATACAATATTAAAAGAAGTTAAGTGTTCACACAATACAGTAACATGAACTATTTAAATTAGCTGGATACATGGTTGATCATTATTTGCTCTTACCAGAGTATCGCAGTGTGTACTTTTTCCATAGCTATCCCACCAATCGGCCCAGAGGTCCATGTTTACCCACCGGCAAAAGTCTGCTTGATGACTCGTGTCAACTGGTTAAAAGTCACCAAAGTTCCCTCTCTACCGTTTTTCTTAGTGCAGCCCCATGGAAACCATACACGATGGTGGCAAAGCTGAGTCATTCTTCCCCGTCTCTGCCCTCTTTTGCAAATATGGTCACTTCTGGCTACAAAATATCAAGATGTTTTTGCCAAAATGCAAAACTCCAGGCTTCATTACGGCAGTCCACAAACCAACAGGTGAGGTCACTGATGCTACGTCCATTATATTTACATTCTATGGTTGGTGTCCGAGCCACCGAGGGCCAGCAAATCAGCTACCGGCAGCTACCGGTACGGTTCAGATGTGTGTGCTGGGCATTTAAAACAAGAATGGAGGCTCCTAAAGAGGTTAGCTTAGATGCTGCAGTAGCATCAGTCAGTGTTGTGACCATGTCATCCTTGCTCAAGCCCTAATAAGTCTTAAAGCAACACTAGAGAACTTTTTCCTCTTCGGTCCCCCTACATGTTGTCTCAATGAAACTACAGCTGCAGTTAAAAGTTACATAGTGTTGCTTTAAGTAATTTGGTCCAAGTCTAAAAAATTCTAGAGTCAGGTCAATTCACAGGTTGTCACATTAAACTGAGTCCTTAGTTAAGGCAAGTCAAATCCTAAATCAAGTCACTTTTTATGCTAATATGTGAATCAGCCAATTCAGTTCTGATATTTGCATATTGGGCTAACATTAGATAGTATATTTTAGTTGTAAGTGAACAGATTATATCGGGCTAATGTTAGCTAACATCAGAACACGTGACAGGCACTTACCAATCAGAATGAGTCTTTAAATGTCATTACTCGTTGGCCCTGAGGCAACAATTGTGGTGGTCTGACTAATGACGCTTTATTAGCGTCTTTGCTGTAACGTGTTGCAAGGTATGGTTTGGACATCGCTAGTACCTGTAGATTTGTGTGGGTTGCATGTGGTGCATGCTGGTCAAAATTTTATTTTTTGATTTTATTTTTTATTAGCCCATAGAGACAAGAGAGATCATATGATCGGCCCATTTGTTTGTCTTTCATGTGAGCACTGGCCATTCCCATCCTTGGTCTTTTGGCTGACCGGCTCACAGAGAGCGAGAGATCACATGATATGCCTTCTGGTTTGTCTTATCTGTCATCTCAATAATGGCAAATCACATCCTTCTATGGCCCACTTCCATCCTTCCATAGAGAAAGTGCATGTAAGTCTAGCGGGGAAAACAACCTAGTGCCTATAGCTAGCTAAAAAACGAAATTTAAGCATGTCTCAAAAGTCCAGGGCAGATTTTTACCCCAGTACAGCCCTGCAGGTTGCCATAGCAAGGACTTTGAATGACAGCCACTCATCCAATTATGACCATCACATTCCTGGGCACTTTTTGAGTCATCCAATCATGATTCAGAGTTTGCGCTGCTGCCGTTGCATAGCATACTTAATAGTCAGACAGAAATGTGACAACATTAAATAATATTATTTTATAGGCTATTTAAAAGCTAACGTCCAAACTTATGAATACATGCAAGGCATGGGCGTCAGTTTGGTTTGAAATGTGCTGGGGACAGAGATGCATTTGGAAGTACATTTCCAGAAGAGCTGGGTACACGACGCATTCATTTTTTTTTCTTTCGCGCAGGTCATGTTTTGAAAGAGCCGCTATCCTGTAGCTTATTAATGAATAAAAACGTGGTTTAATGTAACGTAAACAATGATCAATGATTACCAAATGTCTCTCTCATATTGCTCCTCATAACCACTGAACACTGTCAAAAATCAAACCCAAAGTCCAATTATTATGGATGTTATCTGATGCATTTCTGCTTCACATTTTCAGCAGGGCGCGGAGCGGCTGTGGGTTGACTCCCTCGGTTCTCATGGGTTTTATAAGTCATAAAGTGAAAAAATTAACGTGGTTTAATGTACCTAAAC
This sequence comes from Perca fluviatilis, assembly GCF_010015445.1. Lineage (NCBI taxonomy): Eukaryota > Metazoa > Chordata > Actinopteri > Perciformes > Percidae > Perca > Perca fluviatilis. The sequence continues at coordinate 35,747,944 of NC_053123.1, read as the reverse complement.
AACGATCAATCATCACCACATTTCTGGTTAGATTTTTGACAGTTTTCAGTGGTTATGAGGAGCGAAATTTGGTAATCATTGCTCATTGTTTAGGTACAAGCTTTTTCCCTCGTCATAGGCGCCAATGAAGAAGAAAATGTTAATGTGAGATAACTTATAATCGTTGGATTTCGGTTTAGTTCTTTTGACAGGCTTAAGTGTTCATTACAAAATATGGCCATGATAAATTTGTTTAGAAATGCTGCGCAGCCTCGCGAGCAGCAGAGCGGCTGTGTTGGGCTGGCCCTGTGGGGATAGAGATTGTTGTGGATTTTTTGGCATCTGTCGCTCAAGAATTATACGTTTATGGACTTTTTATTTTTTTAATTAAATTGAGCTCAAGGTTTTCAAAAAAGTGGTGGGTACAAAATGAGTCATGATGAAATCTGGTAGGTACGCATACCCACCGTCCCCGACGAATCGACGCCTATGATGCAAGGCATCTGAGTCATCGTGATTCAATTGAAGTCAAATCACGAGTCATTGACTTACACATCCAAGTCGAGTTTCAAGTCATTATTACTTTTGTCAAGTCAAGTTGTAAGTCATTAAAACGACTCAAGTCGACTGGACTCCAAGTCCTCCCTGGCCTTTTCCAATAGTGTCCACTGACGGCTCCTCAGATGGTTCTGTGTCACAAAACATCTGACGCGCAGGTTAATACTAAGTGGCACTTTGGTGGCAAATCAAATTGCTGTGCAGGTGCACATTCCTGATGAACTACACTGTAAATTGAATGTGATTGTTGATTGATGCTGTGATAACTTTAAAGTGAGTTAAACCTTCATTTTATAATCTCGTAAGCTGCTGGGAAGTGTTTAGGTGTCTAATAAGCCTTCATACTCCTGTATCTGAAACTTCACAGATCCTGTTACATAACCTCACTGTCAGCTAAAGTAACACGTCTACACAGATGCAGCCCTTGGTGTAGGACTGTGCTTGCATAGCGGTTTCTCTTTAAAACTGCTATAATGGTGTTAACACCTCAAAAGCAGCCACTGCAGGCTCCTTTACCTAAACCTAAACTAGTCCATTTCCAACTGTCCAACCATGACCTAGCGGAGGTTTTCAGTAAGGACAAGGCGCTGTCTCTACCACCAGCCAGACCTTACGACTATCCCATAGAGTTGCTTTCTGGTGCCCCTTTGCCCTCCCCGACCAGAAAGAGAGGCTATGGAGCAATATATTGGGGATTCCCTGGCTTCTGGCATAATCCGTCCCTCGTCATCTCCTTTGGGTTCTGGATTGTTCTTTGTAGAAAAGAAAGATAAGTCGTCACGCCCCTGTATTGACTATCAGGGTTTAAAACAACATCACCATGAAAAATAAGTATCCCCTTCCGCTTATAAACTCTGCTTTGAACCCCTGCATGAGCCACAGTGTTTTCCAAACTCGACCTCAGGAATGCCTATCACCTCGTCAGAATACGGCAAGGAGATGAGTGGAAAACCGCGTTCAACACCCCACTTGGGCATTTTGAATATTTGGTTATGCCCTTTGGGCTCAATGCACCAGCTGTGCTCTAACGATGTTCGTCGGGATTTTTTGAACCGTTTTGTCTTTGTATACCTAGATGACATTCTCGTTTTTCCAAAGTCTCCCCGAGGAACATGAGTCACACGTCCGTCCAAGTCCTACAGCGGCTTTTGGAGAATAAGCTGTATGTGAAGGCCGAAAAGTGTGAGTTCCACAAACAGTCAACATCATTCCTTCCAGACCTCCAGTTCTTCCATGGGCCGTCTAGCACCTCTCATGAGTCAAGCAGGTTGCCCGCTAGCCCCCTGCTGACTTCTAATTACTGTGATTCTCGGCCTGCTAGCATAAGAGTCAGCAAGCTTTGGTTCTTCCCACTTCCCCACTGTCCCCTCCATTGCAGTCTCACTGAACCTGTTATGTGGGCAGTTGTTCTCTCTCTGTTCTGTGTGCCTCTCTTCCCCTTGTTTTGTCCCCACTGTGTCTGTGGTGTCTGTATGTGTGTTTTTCCCCCACTGTGTCTGGGGTGTCTGCATGTTTCTTTGGCAGGCTCTCCTGAAAGTAGATCAAGGGGCGTGGCTGGAGAGCTACCTCTCTGTACAGCTGCTGGCGATTCCGCTGATTCTTACCTGCACAGCTGCCTCTAATTCCACTCTCCTACCTGGCAGTATTTATTCCTGGGCATGGCTCTCCACCGGGTGCCAGATCGTTGCACCTACCAGTGCGGTAACTAGGCTCCCAAGTTGAACTCACTCACTCACTCACCTCACTCACTCCACTCACTCACTCACTCACTCACTCACCCCACCACTTACTTAGTTTTGTCTTTGAGTTTTTATCTTGTGTTTTTGCCAACGTCCTGTTTTATTTTCTTGCTCAGACCTGCACCTCGAGACCTGCTGCCGTGTGTGCCATGTCGCCAGCTCATCTCACTCCTGCTCTCCAACCATCTCGTTTGGATATCTGCAAGAAAGTTTGGACATTCCTCTGCCTGCGCCGGCCAGCCTCTATCCAGCCCGGAGCCACCTACCCCTTGTTTGCATTCCTTGGTTACCATAAGAACTGAACTTTCATTAAAACACTTTTTGTTAATCGTTACTCCTAGTCCGTGTTTGTTTCTCTGTGTGCTGGGTCAGAACCAAAATATGCAGAACAAGAAAAAGTAGGATTATAATGTTTTCCAAACCAAATGACAATATAGGTTATTTATTCCTATCCTCTAATTCAATTCAATTTTATTTATAGTATCAAATCATAACAAGAGTTATCTAGAGACACTTTACAGATAGAGTAGGTCTAGACCACACTCTATAATTTACAAAGCCCCAACAATTCTAATAATTCCCCCAAGAGCAAGCAGTGCGACATGGCGAGAAAAAACTCCCTATTAGGAAGAAACCTGGGACAGACCCAGGCTCTTGGTAGCGCGTGTCCGACGGTGCCGGTTGGGGATGTGATGAACAGTGGCAATAATACTCACATTAATAATGGAACAGTGACTTCAAATGGTAGTCGTAGTAGTTCATGTCATATCAGGGCACTGCAGGGCATTACAGGGTGTAGCATGGCACAGCAGAGCATGGATGGACGTAGCAGGAAGCAGCATGAAATTGCAGGGCAACGCAGAGCTTAGCAAGGAGTGCAGCAGGACCACGGCGACAGCTGCAACCAAGATCTTGGTGCCAACGTACTCTCTAAGGAAATATGAAAAAAACAAAAATATAAGGACTCCAGGGAGTAAACTCCCCAGAGCTAGGTTAGCAACAAGCATTTCTGGGATGGGATGCACACAAATGGAAAGGGAGAGGAGAGAGCAGCCCAGTGTGTCAAAGGAAGGAAGGAAGTCCCCGGCAGTCTAGAACTATAACAGCGTAACTCAGAGACAGGTTAAGGAGAGGAGCCCGGGCGTAGAACTCTTCCCAACCGGATCGGGCTGTACTGGCCTGCCTCCCCTATTTTTATTATATTATTAATCTGACGACTATGAAGAGAAGCAGGTGGCCGGGCTAGGCGGACACTGCAACTCCTCACTCCCTAACTATAAGCTTTATCAAAGAGGAGAGTTTTAAGTTAATTCTTAAATGTGGTGACGGTTTCTGCCCCCCAAACCCACAGGAGAGGAGCCTGGTAGCTGAAGGCTCTGGCTCCCATTCTACTTTTAGAGACTCTAGGTACCACAAGTAACTCTGCATTTTGGGAGCGCAGTGCTTTAGTGGGACAATAAGGTTCTAGGAGCTCTTCTAGATATGTTGGTGCTAGACCAGTTAGAGCTTTGTAGGTCAGAAGAAGGATTTTAAATTCAATCCTGGATTTTACAGGAAGCCAATATGATCTCTTTTCTTAGTTCTTGTCAGAACACGCACTGCAGCATTCTGGATCAACTGGAAAGTCTTAAGGGACTTATTTGAGCAACCTGACAGTAGGGAATTACAATAGTCCAGCCTGGAAGTGACGAATGCATGGACTAGTTTTTCAGCATCGTTTTCAGACAGGATGTTCCTAATTTCATTAGAAAAGGCTGTTCTTGAGGTTTGTTTTAAGTGGGCGTTGAAGGATATATCCTGATCAAAAATAACTCCTAGATTTCTGACAGTAGTGCTGGAGGCCAGGGCAATACCATACAGAGTAGCTATATCTTTAGATAATGAGGTTCGGAAGTGTTTAGGGCCCAGCACAATAACTTCAGTTGTGTTAGAGTTTAACATCAGAAAATTGTAGGTCATCCAGGATTTTATATCTTTAATGCATGCTTGAAGTTTAGCTAACTGACTGGTTTTGTCTGGTTTGATTGACAAGTATAATTGGGTGTCATCCGCATAACAGTGAAAGTTAATTGAGTGTTTCTTAATAATATTACCAAGAGGAAGCATATATAAGGAGAATAGAATTGGTCCAAGCACTGAGCCTTGAGGAACACCATGGCTAACTTTAGCGTACTTGGAGGATTTATCATTAACAAATTGAGATCGATCAGAGAAATACGACTTAAACCAGCTTAGTGCGATTCCTTTAATGACAACTAAATGTTCCAATCCCTGTAACAGGATGATATGGTCAATAGTGTTGAATGCAGCACTAAGATCTAATAAGACAAGTATGGAGACAAGTCCTTTGTCTGAAGTAACTAGAAGGTCGTTAGTAATTTTCACCGGTGCCGTCTCTGTGCCATGATGCTTTCTAAATCCTGATTGAAAGTCATCAAATAAACTATTGCTATGTAGAAAATCACATAACTGATTAGCAACTACCTTCTCAAGGATCTTGGAGAGAAAGGGAAGGTTAGATATAGGTCTACAGGTGGCTAAGACCTCAGGATCGAGGGTAGTTTTTTCAGAAGAGGTTTTATCACAGCTACTTTAAATGACTGCAGTACATAACCTGTTAATAAAGACATTGATCATATCTAGTAATGAAGTGTTAACCACGGTGCTACGCTTCTTTGAGTAGCCTCGTTGGGAAGGGGTCTAAAAGACAGGTAGAGGGCTTAGCTGAGGATACCTTTAACATTAATTGTTGAAGGTCTATAGGATAAAAGCAGTCTAAGTATATGTCAGGTCTAGTCGTTCTTTCTAGCAGTCCTGCATTTAAAGGTGAACCGTTAGAAGTTGAGAGCAAAAGGTGATGGATTTTATCTCTAATTGTTATAATTTTATCATTAAAGAAGCTCATGAAGTCATCACTACTCAGCGCTTTAGGAATAGATGGCTCAGTAGAGCTGTGACTATCTGTCAGCCTGGCTACACTGCTGAAAAGAAACCTTGGGTTGTTGTTATTTTCTTCTATTAACATAAAGGTCCTGTTATATTAAAGCATGACATTGAGTTAAATGCTGTTGGAATATCTTCCTTAAATTTAGCTATAGCACTGTCAGATAGGCATCTAGTGTAGAAACTTTTATCTAATTTAGTATAGTCAGGTAGTAAGAATGCAAAAGTAATTAAAGAATGGTCTGATAATACTGGATTCTGCAGAGATATTATTAACTCCTCAATTTCAATACCATATGCCAGCACAAGGTCGAGGGTGTGGTTAAAACAGTGCGTCGCCTTGCATACTCTGACTGAAACTGATTGAATCCAATAATGAGTTGAAAGCAGTACTAAGGCTATCATTGTCAATGTCCACATGGATATTAAAATCACCTACAATAAGTACTTTGTCTGATTTTAGGACTACACATGATAAAAACTCAGAGAATTCAGATAAAAATTCAGAATACGGACCTGGAGCCCTGTAAATAACAACGAATATAATTGGCTGTAATGTTTTACATTTTGGAGTTATAATTTATATAATTTTTTTTTTAATTTATTTATTTATTTATTTTTATCCGAGGTGTAGTCGGAAGAGATGTGTTTTAGCCTGGCGGAAGATGTGTAGGCTTTCGCCATCCTGATATCGGGGGAGCTCGTTCCACCATTTGGGAGGCCAGGACAGTGAACGGTCGGGTTCGTTGAGTGGCTTCATTTAGACTGACATATTCTTCATGGCCCAGCCAGGTTTCAGTAAGACAGAATAAATCAATTTGATTTTCTGATACCAAATCGTTTACCAATACTGCTTTAGAAGACAGAGGATCTAATATTTAATAGTCCACATCTAATTTTCCTATTTTATTCTATCGTTGCAGTGGCTGTTTTAATTCCAATTAGGTTGTTAAGTATAGCCCCTCTTTTGTTCACCTTTGATTTAACCGATCTGAGCCGGGGGACAGACACTGTGCTTATTAGACCATGAGTGGGTGATTGCTCTAACGGAAGCACAGAGGGTAGCACTGCACCTCTGATTACTAATATCAAACTTGGGTTGTCATGGTTTATGACCGACAATAGACGCGGTCAGATTTTTTGATATGAGAACGGCTCAGTCACAGGTGGGATGAATGCTGTCTCTCTCAATCAGACCAGGCATTCCCCAGAACGCCCCCAGTTATTCACATAGCCCACATCATTAGGTTTGCACTATTCCGACAACCAACGGTTGAAGGATGACATCAGCTGTACATTTCCATCACTGATCAGGTTTGGCAGGGGCCCAGAGAAAACTACTGAGTCTGACATTGTCTTTTCCATATGCACAAAGTGACTCTACATTAATTTTAGTCAATACGACCCATAGGAGCATTATATGAATTAATGCCCTATCGTTGAGCAAGAAAATCGCACCCCACTACTTTTGTTTCCCAACAGGACACGGTCCCCGGTCTTCTGGCTGGAAGTCCTGTGTTTGTTTGACCCATCCACCCCCAACCTGCTTTCTTACACGGAATTTGGCCTCTTATACTCTGTGTCCTTATTTAATGCTTTGCTCATATGGCCCCTTCTGTACATTCTGGTGTACTCCGGCAGCACTACAACCCTCTTTACCTGCTAAATCCTCCACTTTATTCACCAGCTGCTCTCTAACTGTCTATTTGCTGCTGAGCTACACCAAACTCTTTGGTACAGTGGGTTTTAGAGTCCTGAAATGGACTCTGATGAGAGGTGAGCGTCTGGCATCGTAAAGCGTATGGGTGGTGGAAGAGCGTGGTCCCCCTAAAACGCTTTGAGTGTATGATTAAGCGCTATATAAATGTATGGAATTATTATTATTAAAGCTGTGGGAGTGAACAAAAGCAATAAAAGTTTGGGCCTTAAAACCAAAATACCAGTGAGTTAGAGAGAGTTGTAGAGCTGAGAGGAGCTGCACAGTCAGGAGATAATTCTCTGTAGATTTGTGACTGGCAGCAACCCTCTCACATTACACATGCTAATTGAATCCCTTTTACTTTAAAAAATCTAAAAATTCCAATTGATTAAATTAGTACATTGTCAGACACAATATCAACTGAAAAACAGTCCTGTTCAGTAATGATGACATCACATGTTGATGGGTTCATGCTGATGCTTGTTTGTCTTCACACCTCTGATTGCAGGGACACCTCATTGGTCGAGATGTCATCACCTGACTAACCCATGCAGGTGTGAACAAACTTCCCCTGTCCAGAGGGGTTCAGCACACCACCTTTAGGAGCCACTAATGGGCTGCAAAACATTGTTCACAAAAGAGGGCAGATTAAATCTCACGGGACCTGTTGGGAACTGTTTGAGTGTCTGATGAAGCCCACTATACACAACAAAGGAAATGGTCATTTAGCCCTTCAAACACTGATCTATTGGGAGATGAGTTTGGCACTTCAGTTTTAGCTCTGCTCATTAAGACACCATATTGTAGCATTCACATGAACTTTGCCTTATTAACTTGCTGAAGACTACATTGAATGCAGTTTTTCTTTTTAGTACCATATGGTTGTAAGCAGGGCCTGAAGTTAACTGTTTTGGCCACCAGCTACACAGGCTTTATACCAGCCAATGTTTTGCCTCAAAGGAAGCACCAGCATTGTTCTTGAACTTGTTAAGAATACACATTTAATTGTTGTCAAGTTATTACAATTCAGTCCTGTTGTAAATTAGCCACAAACCTCGCCGTTGTCGCGAACTGTCACGCGTTTGATATCGAAAACATTTTCTTTTACTTTTCTTTGAATAATCCTCATCTTTTTGTCGGTTGGTAAATGAACGCATTCCCTGGGTACTCAGTCCCCTTCCACCCCCAGTCCGACACCCTGCTACCAGCCAACGTGCCAGATTGACAGTTTTACCCGCCAATTGCAAAATTCACCTCCATTTTGCACCTGGTTGGATCTTGATTTCAGGCCCTGGTTGTAAGTTTGAGGGGTATCATTGTGGTTGTTCACTTGTATTTTAGGTTTACTAAGGCGGTCTCAGCACTTCCTATGTTGCTCTGTGATTTGGACACATATTGTTCCTACATAAACATTACTGGAAAAAGCCAAAGCATCATCTTTTGACCTGTAAACAAGCAGCGGATCATCTCTTCAAATTCAAACAGAGGACTGTCAACCAGAAGGCTGGGATTCGGTGTCCGTTTTGAAAATAAATGGTGATCTATTTTCTTAACTTTAAGGAACTACGTCCCCTTTTGCTTCACGTGTACAGAAGTGAAGTTTCGTAAAAACATAAACTAAACTAACTAAACGTAACCCAACTGCGGCTGTTTAAAACCCGTGTCTGTGTAAATTACAGGCATCTCTATGTTGTCTTAACCAAAGAATCACGAATTCTCAGAATTTTCTAATAACAAATATATTTTTAAATTCTGCATTTTCATGCAAGCCTGCTCCTTGTCTACTAGGCGTTGCAATGCCACTTGTGACATCACCCAGATACCAGCTCCCTGAGATCACAACCTGCCTACGGCCGCAAGGTTCTGAGTTCGAGCACCTGGTGTTGAAGATGATCGGAGACTGGGAAGCAGATGAGGCTAGAGTTTTGGGTTCAGGAGATACAGAATTTAAAGCTGTGCTTGCATAATTAATCTCATTGGAATCAGAGAATCCCATGTTTACCTCTGCCAATCAAAATACTTTTTCATCATCTCTTCAACCCTAACTCTGGTTTCTCCCTCTGACCTTAACACTAGAAGTGCCAGAATTCCATAACTACTAGAACTGCCATGGCGGTCATTTTGACTGCCGGATTCCAAACTCTATAATCTCTCATGATAAATACCTAATTGCGATATTGTATTATGTATTGTGTTAGGATGTCTTTAGAAAAACGTAATAACACCGAAATGTACATTTCAACGAGTTTAATTATACATTTGAGTAGTAATATGTGTTTCAATAATTCATATCATGGCATATAAACCGTAATTATTTCATACATTCATATCCCGAAAAATATGGTGTGGAAATCCATTCAACTTAACTCATAACAGCCAAATAACAATTAAAAGTATCTTATTTGAACATTTAGCTGTAACCTAACCTGGCACTGCCTCCGCGTTTTTGTGTCTGCTGCGGTTCCGCGCTGCTCGGACCGTCGGGCCTGCCCTTTTTTCCTCCATAAACTCCGCTCTCAGCTCCTCTGCCAGTCGCTGCATGAACTTCCTCCGGACAATTTGACTGCTGGTGCACTCCTTGGAGAGGATGTGCAATGATTCCAGCCAGTTCGAGGATGTATAAAGTTATATGAACATGTAAACAGCCACCGTCATCGACTTACCGCGCTTTCACAGAGTGAGCGCCCGGTGTTTGCATTCTGATTCAGAACCGAAGTCCATCCACGCGGTAGTAGCCTACGTTACCGACTCTGGCTTTGCCTTCACCCCATCGGTTGATGCCCACACTTGTTATTCGAGACTGCTAGTTATGTTTCTCTGATAGAGACTATGGTAGTTACTAAGCAACCAAGATGCATCTTCAACCGCACGAAAGATTAAAAAACAATACGCGCGAATCGAAACGGTCAATATGACCGTCTCTGGTTACCTGAAAGAGGTAAAAGTGATTGTATTTTCTTTGCCTTTTGTGTAATGTATGTAAAATGTAAAAACAATTTAAAATTAAAATACAGACTCTTTTAGGAAAAGTCAGGCAGCAGCAGGATTGTAATTTTTTATTCAGCAAAGTTATTACACATATAATTTCTAAACGGTCAAAATGACCGTCCATGGCCTTTCTAGTGTTAAAGATGAGGTTTTTTTAACATTAATATGAGTTCCCCCAGCCTGCCTATGGTCCCCCAGTGGCTAGAAATGGTGATAGGTGTAAACCGAGCCCTGGGTATCCTGCTCTGCCTTTGAGAAAATGAAAGCTCAGATGGACCATGGACTTATGAGGTCATAAGGAGAAAGGTTTTACAGTATTAGGGGACCACTAAGGCCTATATAAAAGAGACTTCAGATACAGTATTAGGGGACCACTAAGGTCTATATAAAGAGAGTTTCAGATACAGTATTAGGGGACCACTAAGGTCTATATAAAGAGACTTCAGATACAGTATTAGGGGACCACTAAGGTCTATATAAAAGAGACTTCAGATACAGTATTAGGGGACCACTAAGGCCTATATAAAAGAGACTTCAGATACAGTATTAGGGGACCACTAAAGCCTATATAAAAGAGAGACTTCAGATACAGTATTAGGGGACCACTAAGGTCTATATAAAAGAGACTTCAGATACAGTATTAGGGGACCACTAAGGTCTATATAAAAGAGACTTCAGATACAGTATTAGGGGGACCACTAAGGTCTATATAAAAGCATCCAAAGAGCACCATGTCATGGGACCTTTAATACATCTTTCCATTCCTGACCTTAAAACTGTAAGTGCATAGTTTCGGTCTCCCCATGAGGAATTCAAAGTAATGACAACCACACACAGTCGTTGCATCCACATGACACAAGCCTTGGTTTGCTGCACCACCCCCACCCCTCCTCAACACAGTTGCTTGTAACCAAGGAGGACAGAGATTTACAACTTCACTTCGAAGTTTGTGCTTTCGAAAAGCCCCTGAACGACACCAATTTCTAAACATAGCCATACTAAGAAATACAGAGAGTTTTGTGGAGCTAAAAGTCTTAATTAGCTTTATATCAACTGATTTTGCAATGGTTTGAATGTAACAAACGTTTAATTAATACAAAAAGTAACTCAGATTTAACCCCAGACAATACACTTTCTGTATGATGTCACATTACGCATAAGCAAACGTTGTACCATTTTTTTTGTTTTTGAATTTTTTAACGAAGCCCTGCTCGTGCAACAGTGGCCCCATTTAACGGAATGAGAGGGCTGTCTTTTTAACACTCTCAATATAGCTTCAAACCTCAGAAACGCCGGACAATTCCTCGGACAAAAATAGCCTTTAACACCTCTAGTGGTCATTAAGAGTATATGGTTATGGTTTATGTCTCTTGCACTGATCAATACCCTGTAGCTTGCCACCCCTGATAACCCATGTTCTTAGAGACATGCTAAACAAATTCTCTCAACCCCCACCCACCCTTTTCTAAGCTTATAATGTTACTGTTGTTTTTACTTTTACTGTAGTTTAGTCTTTTGATCTGGAGTTTTTAACATGACATGATTATTGTCTCATCTTTTTGTGACCATTCAAAATGATTTCAGTTATTGTAAATAATAATAAAAGACACAACTTTACATTATGAATGTCTATTCTGTTTATTATCATACTTCATGTCATTTTTCAACAAATCACTATGCTATGTAAAATTAAATAAATGACAATAATTCTGATCATTTTCTAATAAAACTGATTTAAAATTACAACCCATTACACTTTACATAATTTGTGTAACTTTAACTTTCTCTGTCCTATGATTACATGTTTCTCTGGAAATGTGACTGCAATGATCTGATGAACTGGAGATAATCCTATCTTTTCACATAATCTATTGTTTACTTCTCACCACAGGACTTCATAGTGCTTTAAATAATTCAGTCATAAAGACAAGATATGTCATACAGGGATCACATATGAAAGACACTAAACTGAAATGATTAAAACAACTTTGTAAAGGGCCAAGATCTTTTTGTCTTTCTGTACTTGTACTTGACAGTTTTATGTGATACACGATTACTGTTCATAAGTGATGTTTTTCCATACTTGGACGGGAAAGTGTAGCTGTTCAGGGCATCTTTCTACGTGGAACAGAAGCCAATAAAGAGTTTGCAAATAAATCACAAAGATGATGCTTTGACCAAACATAGTTACATTAATACAAAGCTTTAGTAGCTTTTTAGTTGTGTTGGGATGAAATGTTTCCTATCATAAAGAAAAAAAGGTTCCCTAGAAATAAAAAGAATCTACATAAGTGTCATACATGTGTGAATTTAAAGCTTGCATTAAACTGGGTGATTATCCAGAAACAGTATATGGTGCTTATGACTCAGCAGCATCCAGAGAGACAAAATACACAACAAGATAAAGCTGAAGCACAGACCTTGAATTTGTTGACAAATTAGACTTTTAGACAGGGAAGTATGTTTTCACTGTTTGTATTATTGTTAACTCACTCCCTGAACAGTAGGAACATATTCATTAATTTATCCTTAGACAGAATCTGATCTCAGTCCCTCCACACTCTCTCTACAGCATGGTGGTCTCACAGGAGCCAGGCTGCAGGATCTGAAGAGTAACAATGAGTTTAACTGCTTTTCTAAACCAGGGGTAAAACGAGGCATATATCACAGGGTTTAGACAAGAGTTACAATAGAACAGAAAGAGTGCAAATGAAGCAAAATAAGCAATTATCAAGTTGTCACCTGCAATAATTAAACTGTAACATGGGCTTAAAACACATGAGGAACACAACTACCAGAACACCAAGAGTCCTGGCTGCTTTCAGCTCGGATTTCTTTGCCTTTGGAGTCACTGAAAGCTGGAGGTGACAGCTGTAATGTGAGAGCGCATGGCACGAGCCTGAGACACACCCACGCGCAAATACTCTCACATACAGAGCTATGATGACAGTAACTGGAAGAAAAAGATCAAAACAAGCTCAACAGTCACTGAGATATTGTCAACGAAAAACACACATGCTCCGTAGCAGGAATTATACCTCCCTGGTTGAGTCAGGAGATTCTTTAAATATAGAAAGCTGTAGGAAACAGAACAGAGCCAACACAGATAAACACAGAGTTTAACTCTCCTCCCTGTGACTTTGGAAGCGGGCGAATGCAGAGGGTCACAAATAGCCACATAACGGTCAACTGATATGAGCACTATGTCAATTACTGAGGATAAGGTAATGATGGTTGAAAGAAGAGTATACATAGCACACACAAAGTCACCAAGAAACCAGCAGGATGTTTTTTGGAGAAGTTCTACAGGCATCAGCACGAGGCCCACTAGAAAGTCTGAGACAGCCAGAGAGAGGAGGAGGATGTTGGTGGGTGTGTGGAGCTGCCTGGAGGGAAAGAGAAAAGCACCATTACACCAACAAGAATGACAAAACAACTAAAACCAGTATTCAAAATAAAATATAAAGATGCATATGAGTTTGAATAACCCCCAAAAAACTTGGTTGAGGTCACAGTGGACAGATAGCAATGCTTAGTATTGGTAAGAGAGAGGACATGAACAGTCTCTGGTATCAAAGTCTGACATTTAGAGCAACATTATTCAGTTCTAGTTCAAAGACAATTCTATTAAATATACAGCAGCTGTTCATATTTTTAAGTTACATATCCTGTAGAGAGAAGATGAGAAGTTAATATCTGCCTGAAGTGGGAGATAGAGATGATGATGAGCAGGTTGAGAGTCACAGTGATCAGAGAGATGGAGTACAGCATGATGGTAACTGTTTGGGGGCCAAGGAGACAAGGGCTTCCTGCAGGAGGTGTTTGGGAACTGTGGAAAGCAGAGCTGGGCTCTGTCCTCAACCTCCATCTGCAGCTATCTGCAGAGATCTGCAGATAGCTGCAGCTCTGGCAGCTTTCTGAACTAACCGGAGTCATGTAACTGATTTATCTCTCTCACATTCTCTTCATCCCTCCCTCCTCCTTCAGTCCCTGTTTGACTCTGATGCCCCTCCTTCCTAACTCTGCACATCCCACCATCATCTTCATCACATTCTCTGTAACCCCGCCTTACTTAATGTCTCTCTATCCAAGCTCTCCTTTCTAACTCTCTACCCTTGTTTCCTTTCCTTTGTCCTATTATTGTCATACGGATTACTTTTCTAATTTCTAAAACAGTAGTCTTGCATTTCCAGCTCTATCTCTACAGCCATGTAGAGTAAAGTCTGCCTACATCACAGATGCATTCTGGGATAGGAGAAAAAAACACTCTGGGTTTTTTGCATTTCTTTAACCCAATCACAATTGACACGGAGGCGCAAAGGTCTGGATGCAAAATAGTCTCTGGAAGGAAATTGTTTTGGTGAAAACGCCACACACGATATTAAATGATATTAACTCACACAATACAGTAATGTGAGCTATTTAAATTAGCTGGATACATGGTCAAACCTCATTTGCTCTTACCGCCTTGTGTACTTTTTCCATAGCAATCCCACCAATAGGACCAGAAAACTCTTCTGGATGACTCGGCACCAGCCAGTTGAAGATCAGCAATGTTTCCTCTCTAGCGTTTAGCTTAGTTAAGCGGTATTGAAACCATACACAATGGTGGCTAAGCTGTGTCGTTTTCCCCAGCTGACCAAATATGGTCACTTCTGTCTTCAAAATACCAAGATAGTGTTGGCCAAAATGCAAAAATCCTAGCTTCAAATCAGCAGTCCACAAACCAATGGCTGACTTCACTGATGCTACGCCCTTTTATATTTACAATCTATGGTTTGCTGTGCGAGGGCCAGCCAATCAGCGTCGTGGAGGCCGACGCGCTTACGAGCAGCTGAGGATTTAAGTGTGTTCCTGATGACTGTTCATAGTAAAAGGTGCCCTGCCACACATATTTCATGACTTTGTGGTAATGTCGGAAGTTCTACCATGGACTCTGTAACATTTTTGTGGAAAAAATGCCTTGGTTACCTTGTTTCAAGTCATTCTACCGTGGTATAGAAAGCCTGCAGGAAGACTCAGCTCGATTTCTGCCAGTTCTTATTAATATTCAACAAGCTAAGCTGTTTGAATCTGATTGGCTAACAGCTAGCTAATGAGAGCCTGGCTGTCAGAATCCTTTACCTAACGCAACTGGGCAAGCTCATAAATAGTAATGAGCCTCAGGCAGTATGTTGTCAGACTGACCAGCTTTTTGATTGGTCTGGTTTCTCTGCTGATTTCTGTTCAGTGGCTAGAGCTGACAGAGGAGCTAGCAGTTCATTTTCACATTCAACACATAACATAAACACATATGGACCTAACATATTTAAAAAAATGCAAGTAAAAACGGTTTTGTATGGCAGGGCACCTTTAAACAACAATGGAGGCTCCTAAAGATTTTGCTTAGATGCTGCAATAGTACAGCAATATCTTCACTGTCGCTCAGCTTTACACGTTATTACGCCGGAAACCTGGATACTCTAGCAATCCCACCAATTGGCATGGCAAAAGTCTGCTGGATGACTTGCATCAGCCTGTTGAAAATCGACGGGAACACTCCCTCTCTAGCGTTAGCTTAGTGCAGCACCATTGAAACCATACGCGATGGTGGCTGCCGCGTCATTCTCGCCAGCATCTGTTGCATCTATTGCAGCATCTGTCATTCAGTTTACCGACATTTATGCCGGAAACAGCAAATGGAGTCATTTAACCAGAGGGTGAGTTGACAGAGTCAACTGAAAAGCTATAAAATGCAAGAGCAGCTTACACATTTACAGGGCAGGAAATTCTTAATTAAAAGACAGGTTAAACAAAAATGTCATGAGCTGTGTTCGAAACCGTTCCCTCAGTCACTATTCTCTATATATATGGTCTAAAGTCAATAGTGCAGTATTTCATAGATATTTTAACAGAGCATTAGTAAAATGCGCCTAGGCTCGTGCACAGCGACGCACACTATGCTTGTTACACACACAGGGAACCAGCAGCAGCACACACACATGCAGAAGATTACAAAATAAAAATATTACGGGCAAATCCTCCATCATAACAGCAATGCTCCAAGGTCCAAATGCGCCTGGCTTTGTAAAGGGAAGATGATCTCTGATTGGTTGATTTTACTTCCAGGAAGGCTTCTCTTGTGTATCCTCGCGCAATAGCTCCTTGATGCTCGGCCCTCGGTCCTCTGGGCAGAAATAAGAGCTTTGAGACGGCCTTCACCGAGGAGGGACAGAACAACTTCCGGTCCAGCCGAGGACCGAGAAGTCGAGGAGCTATCAGATAAGGGTGATGAGATACAGCCCTGGATTCATCGTGACATTGAGCTGCCTGCTGAGCCTCCTTCCCGTTAGACAGACGAAGGAATGGCAGCAGCAGCTCCAGACATGTCGACACAACCACACAGGCACTTCTGACATCACAAAGTTCACTTTATGGCTCATAACTCCTGAACCACAGGACCCTACTTTCTCCCTCTTACCTTAATTCCTGACCCTAACCCCAGATGAGACACCTTTCTGGATGATGTCACAGTACATGCCAGCAAAACTTGTACCAGGATCAAATTATTTTCCAGATAACCCTGCTTTTAAGCTCCCACTGCCATCTGTGAGGTGGTGCCAGAGTTTGCCAAAGAAGTCACATTCTTCAGGGGAAATTGTTTGCAAGCTTTACTCCAGAACCTGTGTATCCCGAGCCTGTTCCAGCCTAATCTAAATCTTCCACGCTTTGCTCCCAGACCTCCAGTGCCTCCATGGGCCCTCTAGCACCTCTCTGGAGTCAAGCAGGTTACTAGCTAGCCCCCTGCTTGAATCCCCGCCGACTTCTAACTACTGTGATTCTCGGCCTGCTAGCATAGCCTAACAGTCAGCAAGCCTCGGTTCTTCCCACTTCCCTCCATCCCCTCCATCCCCTCCATTGCAGTCTCACTGAACGGATTATAATCAGAATCAGAATCAGAAAAGGGTTTTATTGCCACGTGTTTTAACACATACAAGGAATTTGTTTTGGTGTTGTTGGTGCACATCACACATTCTCTAAATGTAATATTAAACAATATAAAGTATAGGTATAAACAATATAAGTATATGTACACAGTATGTATTAAATTAAAAATAAAGATAGAAATAAAATAAAATAAATAAATAAAGAGCAAAGAGTATTACAGCAGAGAGAGAACAGTGGCATGAAGAGCCAGGTGGAGAGTCAAGGTGCTTTCCGGTCGGGCCTTGTTAATAAGGCTAGTGGCGGAGGGGAAAAAGCTGTTCATGTGACGTGAGGTTTTGGTCCTGATGGACCTCAGCCTCCTGCCAGAGGGGAGCGGCTCAAAGAGTTTGTGTCCGGGGTCGGAGGGGTCAGCCACAATCTTTCCAGCACGCTTCAGAGTCCTGGTGGCGTAGGTCCTGGAGCGGCAGCAGATTGCAGCCAATCACCTTCTCAGCTGACCGAATGACACGCTGCAGTCTGCCCTTGTCCTTGGCAGTGGCGCAGCGTACCAGATGGTGATGGAGGATGTGAGGAATGGACTCAATGATGGCTGTGTAGAAGTGCACCATCATTGTCATTGGCAGTATGAATTTCTTCAGCTGCCGCAGGAAGTACATCCTCTGTTGTGCTTTCTTGACGAGGGAGCTGATGTTCAGCTCCCACTTGAGGTCTTGGGAGATGGTAGTTCCCAGGAGGCCGAAAGACTCCACAGTGTCAATTGTGGAGCCACAGAGGGTGATGGGGGCAGGTGGGGCTAGGTTCTTCCTGAAGTCCACAACCATCTCCACTGTCTCTAGAGCGTTGAGATCTAGGTTGTTTTGGTTGCACCACTTCACCAGGTGGTCAGCCTCCGACCTGTAGGCGACTTGTCTCCATCAGAGATGAGTCCGATGAGGGGAGGTGTCGTCCGCGAACTTGTGAAGCTTGACGGACTTGTGACTGGAGGTGCAGTTGTTGGTGTACAGGGAGAAGAGCAGAGGCGAAAGAACACAGCCCTGAGGGGATCCGGTGCTGATGGTCTGTGAGTTGGAGACGTGTTTCCCCAGCTTGACATGCTGCTTCCTGTCAGACAGGAAGTCAGTGATCCACCTGCAGGTGGAGTCAGGCACACCAAGCTGGGAGAGCTTCTTTGGCTTCTTGGGGACAGGGATGATGGTTGAGGTCTTGAAACAGGCTGGCACGTGACATGTCTCCAGTGAGGTGTTAAAAAATGTCTGTGAACACTGGAAACTGGAGCTGATCAGTGCAGTGCTTCAAGCTTGATGGGGAGACAGCATCCGGTCCAGCAGCTTTCCTGGGATTCTGTCTCCTAAAGAGTCTGTTGACATCCCTCTCGTGGATGGAGAGAGTCGTCACTGAGGTGGGGTGGAGGTGGAGACCTTTAAGGAGGGCATTGGTGGGGGGCCCAGGACCCTGCTGAGGTGAGGGAGGTGGAGGTGATGCACAGTGGCTGTAGCTGTAGGGAGGTGTGCGTGGGGATGGTGTCAGGACTGACCTTTTGTCTTTCAAATCGACAGTAGAACTCGTTCAAGTCGTTGGCTAGGTGTCTGTCATCGAGAGGAGTGGGGGTTTAGGCTTATAGTTGGTGATAATGTTCTCCAAACCAAATTACAATATAGGTTGTTTATTCCTACCCTCTAATACGACCCATAGGAGCATTTTAGAAAATTCCCGCCCTATTGTTGGCATGAAAATATGCCCCACTACTACTAACAGGACATGGTCCTCGGCCTCCTGGCTGAATGTCCTGATTTAGTTTGAGCCATCCACTACCCCAACCTGCTTTCTTACACGGAATTTTGGCCCTCTCATACTTTGTGACCTTATTTTCAGTTTGACTCAATTGCTATGGCCACTTCCGTGTATTCCGGCAGCACATCACCCCTAACCCTGTTTACCTGCTAAATCCTTCACTTTATTCAAAAGCTGGTCTCTGTAACTGTCCATTTGTTGCTGAGCTACACCAAACTCTTTGGTACAGTGGGTTTTAGAGTCCTGAAATGGACTCTGATATGTGGTGATCATCTGGCCCCCCGAGAGCTTTGAGTGTCTATGATAAAGTACGGTATAAATGTATTGAATTATTATTATTATTATTATTATTAGAGCTCTGAGAGTAAACCACAGGAAGGTTTTGGGCCTTAAAACAAACAAAAACAGTGATTTAGAGCTGCACAGTCTGGGGATAATTCTGTTCAACTGAAAAAGCATCAGTAATGTTCAGTAATGATTACATCACATGTTGATGGGTTCATACTTGTTTGTCTTCACACCTCTGCTGGTAGTGACTCCTCATTGGTCGAGATGTCATCATCTGACTAACCCATGCAGGTGTGAACAAACTTCCTGTCCAGAGGGGTTCAGCACACCGCCTTTAGGAGACACTAATGGGCTGCAAAACATTGTTCATAGAGAGGGCAGATTAAATCTCACGGGACCTGTTGGGAACTGTTTGAGTGTCTGATGAAGCCCACTATACACAACAAAAGAAATGGTCATTTAGCCCCAAACACTGATCTATTGGGAGATGAGATTGGCACTTCAGTTTTAGCTCTGCTCATTAAGCCCCCGTCCACACGTACCAAAAACGATCTTTTTAACCGTCTTGCCTGGATTCGTTTCAAGAAAAGTTGCGTCCCAAACGAATCCACTTGTAAATGACTCAACACTCCAACAGGCCTATAGGCGGCTGTTTCTGCTACAGAAATTCACCAAAAACGGAGAAGAAGAGCATAGTCACTTCCACTTTCCCATCATGACATGACTAGATTATAACGTTCTCTTAATACATCCGTGGACTATAATCCCTTTCACCACCACTGCTCATTTTATAAAGGGCTGCCCGCAAAAAAACACGTGTCTTTGTTTACATTGTATAATGTGCTGTTGGATTGCTTTTTATTTTGCATGATTGCAGCGCGCTAGTAGCAAGCTAACGTTAGCGCTAACGCTGCTTCGCTAACATCGGCAGTCAAACAAACAATGATCCATGAATGATGTCTTTTTAATAATCTATACGTTTTTCTTGCAGTAGCCTTTCTACGATAAGCCGTGGTAAAAGTTACTATAATCCGTTCAAGGAGTTTATAAGCAGACAGATTAGCTAGCTAGTTGATAAATTGTCTACTTCCACTTTATAAACAGATAGCCATAGCAGCTAACATTACCGCTGCTGGAGCGGTCAGCTACTTTAGCGATGTTTAACGCTTAGCTACATAACGCGTTAGCAATATATCTTGTGTAGAATCCAGAGGGAAGGGTCAGGGAGCAGAGACACAGTATTTAGATGAAGTGAGCTGGTTTGACCATGGAGATGGGACATGCCGGCTTAGCTTCAACGCAGTTGTGGCGTCAGCGGCCGTGGGAGAGGGTGTAAAACAGGGGTGTGGCGATGACATCATCGATACGGATCCGTATTCACCATCCATACGAAGCCAAACGAGAGCCGTTTTCGGAATTTTTCACCCTGAGACCAGGTTTCAAAAAGTGCGTTTTCAGGCAGTGCGTTTGCAGGATTCGTCTGGACGGGTTGGGCAAAAACGATGCAAAACATGTGCGTTTGCACAAAAAACGTTCCGTGTGGATGGCCCCTAAGACACCATACAGTAGCATACACACAAACTTTGCCTCATTTAACTTACTGAAGAGTTTGTTTGAATGCAGTTTTTATTTTTAATACCATATGATTGTAAACAGGGCCTGAAGTTAACTTTTTGGCCACCAGCCACACAGGGTTTTACCAGCCAATGTTTTGCCTGATGAAGGTGAAATACAGGAAATGCACGAGCATTGTTGTACCCGCTGATGTGGCAGGTAGATTCACAGTTTTACCCGCCAAAGGCAAAATTCACCTGTATTATTATCATGGTTGGGTGTTGATTTCAGGCCCTTGTTGTAAATATGAAGGGTATCACTGTGGTTGTTCGTTTGTACCTTATAGTTAGGATACACTTACACCTTTAGGAGGTGTTAAGACTTCATAGGTCGAGCTGTGATTTGGACATATATAAACATTAGAGGAAAAAGTCAAAGCAATATCTTTTATGACTTGTTATCCAGCAGGCGGTTGTATTTTCGAATTCGTCAAACAATCACAGGACTGTCACCCAGAAGACTGGGATTAGTGTCCCGTTTGAAAATAAACAGATTTTTTTCTTTTTACTTTACGGAACTGCATCCTCTTCTGCGTCCGTGTGAACAGAATGTACAAATGTACTGATATTACATAAACAAGATCTTTTTTTAACATTACTAAGTAGTTTTGGTGCATTTACCTAACCAAACTGTGATTTGTGAAAAAAATGTCATTGCCCTCTCCTGGTGTCCTCCCAGGGTCACAACTTTACTGATTTTCTCCCAATTTATGACACATTTTCACACCTATTTTTTCCTTTTTTCATCTTAACCTGTTTCTGGCACTAAACAGGGAGTTTAAGCCCTAACACTCTAAAAGTATACAGTTTCCATACAGACAACAATACAGCTACAACCGAATGTCTTCATGGCATGCATGTGACGCGGAAGGACAGAGAGCCTCGGCCTCCTTTGATGGAGAGAGAAATGGAGACTAAACGAAATACTCAAGCCAGAGGGGCATATTATTCTGTATTCTTTCCTGAGAGTTAAAAGTAATAGTGCATTTCCCATTCAAAATCTGCCTGTTTGAACGGGCCGATTGCTTGGCCTGTGGTATTGCTGCTTGTAGCTGTAGTCTTAAACAGTATACAACTTTTAACAGACAAGCTGGCTAACTGTTTCCCCACAAAATGCATTATTACATGAATGCATTGCGTTACATAGGATACATGTACAACGTCAGTATCCCATTGTACACATTCTGTGCTTGCTAGCAAGCAAGGCACACCAGACAGAATGTTATACCCAACACGGCGACAACTAATTAACGTTCGGGAATACTCGCTTAACATACGCGGTTGTCTCATACATACTGTATACCAAAACTATACTGAGATTAAATATACACACAATTATTTCCAATGGACGGACTAGTGGAGTTTACGGCTAGCCATCGTTAGCCTCAGTATGCAGAAACTCACGGGTCAAAAGGAAACTTAAACTTTCTGTCAAAAATGCATAATGCAGTACGATCGTTACAGTGCATGGGAATAATATAACGCATTAGATACATTGAAGTTATCAACCTAAACATCAATGTACTTTTAGAAAACTGATATACTGGGTGAAGTACTTTGTATACTGAACCTACCCGATCAAAAGTATACAGCTTCTCTGATCGGGTAGGAAGTAACGCGAGACTACACGCAAGCAGATCTGCAGTACACCATATGGCCAAGGGTGGCTCCATTCACAACTATTAAAAAAGGCGGCGTTCATTTTTGGTGAAAATTATATATAAAAATACACTACATTTTTGCCGCCTTTTGAGAAGTACTGTCTGCTGTCCGTTAAGGATCCTCAAGTTCAAGACGCTGTCGTGTGGACAAAAGGCAGGTAAGAATCTGCCTCTATGTATAATAAATAGGGGATGATTTTATTCATTTTTATCACATGATGTTAACCAAAACTTTTTTGGAGAGTAGTAGTTAAGAGGACAGGAACTAGCTAGCTTTTAGTGAATGTAAACCAGTGAGGTATCTGTGTAGCTTTGGTAATTAAACCTGGTTAAAGCATGGCGTTGAACAGACAAGTTTAATTTATTAAGTCAATATCAAGCATATTTGAGCTTATTTTGAGTGGTTGACTTAAAGATATTGTTTTGTAAACTTGTTAGCAAGGCAGTTTAACCAGCTGGTGTCATTTTAATGTTTGCACTTGTTGTATTCACAGTTAAAGCAAAAACACTGATGAAAGTCCATGTGAATGTCAGCAAAGTTTTATCAGCTAGGGCTTCTATCCATTGGATTCTGAAAACTGGTTGCCAGGTGATATGCCTGGTTGTCATAGTGACTGTGATTTGCATGGAGATGAATGTTCTGACTTGGAAGATGATAATGATGATGATTCATGTGGGCTTGCAGAGTGGGCTGCAGAATTCAACGTACCACAAACAGCGTTGTCTGCTCTTCTTAAAATCCTAAGGAGGAAGGGCCTTGATATCATAATGGATGCCAGAACTCTTATGTCCACTGACAGATCTTGCAATGTAACAAATATGGCTGGGGGTCATCCTACCAGTTTGGAATCGAAAATGCTCTCATAGCTGAACTAACATCTTTAGGACATTTAGCAAATGTGACCGATACTCTCACACTTTGAATGAACTTCAATGGATTACCCTTATTCCGTAGCTCAGTAGTATGAGTCTGTGGCCTATTCTGGGTAGGATTAAGGAAATTCCAGGGTGTAGTGTGTTTGTAATTGGAGTGTACTCACCGCGCGCCCAAACCCGAAACGTGCAAGAATATGAAAGCCGTTTCTCAGAGTGGTATTGTGTACAATGATGTACATTTCAGGGTAGCATTACCCAATGCTTTTATTTGTGATGCACCTGCTCGTGCCTTTCTTAAATGCTACAAAGGCCATACGGGCTATTATGGGTGTTGAGAGGTGCACTCAAAAAGGCCAGTACATGAATGGGAAGGTTATCCTGAAATATCAGCAGAAGCTCAGGACAGATGAGCAATTTGGTAGGCAAGGCTATCAACTGCACCAACTGTCAGCCTCCCCTAAATGATCTGGGTATAGGTTTAGTTACCAGTTTTGTCTTAGATTATATGCACGTTGTGCAAGGGGCAATGCGCATGTTAATATTTCTTTCAGTGGCTTGCCCACATGGGGCCACCATGGAACTCCCGGACAAAATTAACTGGGACCTAATCTGGGCAGCCCAGATGGGGCCCAATCAGCAGCCCATAGCCAACCCATATGGGCCCCACATGGGTGTGTTGATCGGGACCTGACAGAGAAAACAGGCCTTCAGCTAAACCAATTAGTGGCAAACAGAGACCTCTAGTGGCAGCAAGGGTTGTTGAGAAATTAAATCCTCAGCAGCTAAAACCTTTTCATCCCTCCTTTAACGTAGTAAAAGTAAACAGAAATCGCTCATCTAACTGGAAATGTGAGAACACAAATTTAATAAGTATCTCCTGGGATGTGGGTAAATGTTTACCACTAACTCATCCATCACACACCTTGCAGTGCTGTAGCCAGAGGCTGGACTAGAGTCTGGACTCCAGATGTTTTCCTATTGCCTCAGATTTCTCTTGGACTCGTTGGTAATTGCACTCAGACTTGTCTCAGACTTGGCCATTGGTCTTGCCAAATATTCTAGTTGGTCTCCACCAAGTACTGCATTACATACTTTTTTTCTAAAGTAAAGCATTGAATCACGCTTGTTCAGAATCCATCTAGAACGGGCATTGACATTGGTCTCCTGGTATAGCCCCTGGCTGCATTATATGAGGAGGCATCGTTCATTTTCATTTAGGCCACAGACACACATGTTGCGGCAACATTTTGTAGTATGGATTCTTCAGGACAAGTACTAAGTTCAGTGGTATAATGGCCCCCCCCCGGCCCCCTTTGGATCATAGAGACACAGCATATAAGAGATGAGATGACTGACAAAATCAGGAGTAGCCTACGCACACAACAACAACAACAAGAAAACACTGCTGGTGACGGAGCACCATAACATGAAAAACACTGCTAGTGATGGCGCACCATAACACATTGTTACTCACTGCTATGACTACACACACATACGCCGAGGTATCTGCAATATCTGAAGAGTAACTATGAGTTTAACTGATTTTCTAAACCAGGGGTAAAACAAGGCACAGATCACAGGGTTTAGACATAGAAACACAACTACAAGAACACCAAGAGTCCTGGCTGCTTTCAGCTCGGATTTCTTTGCCTTGGAGCAAGAGTGTGACAGCTGTAATGTGAGAGCTGCAGTTGGAGTTCAACAATAAAATACTTTTTTCATTACTGTCATCTACTGTCAAACAACTTTTTAGATTTTAAGTTTTCAGCAAAACTAAAAAACATCCATGTTTTACAGATATACTTCTTTGTACTGACTTTTTTGGTGTGATTTCATTTGTTTTTGTCAAGTTACTGCCGTGAAATATGTTCATATAGCGTTGAAATCTAGACACAATATCGGCAGCAAACGTAATTTGCAGCCAGGGGTCTAGCAACTCTCCATTGGCTTACGAGCTGGAAAAGCCAAACTTTAGCTTGGCCAATCACATCGCTGTATAGAGACGGTGGGCGGGCTTAACATAATGATGGCAGAGTTACGACGCCGGTTCGCGTGAATTCACTGCTAATTGAAAACAAAGACGATGGCCTGCGCCGATACGGCAAAAGTTTAATCTATCAACTAGCGTTGCTCTGGTTGGTTGTAGCGCTATCCTATTGGCGTCAGGGGAATTTGAAAGACAACCGTTTATCCCGCCTCGGATTGAGCCCTGCCAATGGTGAATTCCCAGACCCAACATCTGGATGTGGGTCTGGCTTGTCAGGCTAGTGTTCATAGTGACAAAGCCATGGAATATTCTAAATTCGCAATTCAATCTGCAGCTCTACCTTTATGGAGACAGTCTCTTTTGGATCTTTTGTTAGCATTTTAGTTTTTATCTAATAATGTGAGTATCCTCCAGCTTCATCAAACCCACAGAGAGGATAGTGTCTATGGGCCCTATCTTCCACAGAGCAGCACAGTGCAAAGCACGACGCAATTGTCTTTTGTTATTTTAAGAGCGTCCAGCACCCATGTCGTTTAAATAGCAAATGCACCTGCGCTCATCTGTGGCCCATGTGCATGCTGGTCTCACAGGGACGTGTGTTCAGGTGAATTCTGGGCGTTATTGCTATCTTGAGGCAATGGAAATTGAACACACCATTGACCAACAAAAACCTGGTCTAAAGTTAGAGCATTAGTAAAATGCCCCTAGTTTTGTGTACAGTGTGCGCGACACTATGCTTGTTACACACACAGGGAAGCGCAGCAACACACAAACATGCAAATTGAAGCTGCAAGCAGCGATGGATGGGCCCTCGTGCCTCTGCACGTGCGTCTGGGTTACTGGCAGACGCCGCTTGCGGCAACCATGCATTTGCGCCGCACTCAGACACTGCAAATGGTCTTTAATGAAAAGGGAACTCCTTGCTGAGTTCAGTGATACCTCATATAAGACTCTACGTCCATACAGTTCAGTAGCTGTGAAAGGGGGCGTGGACAAAGTATATGGGGCGGGCAAACCTTTACCAATAAAAAGGAAGTCTCTGCTGAGTTCATTGATACCTCACATAAGACTCTACCTTAAACGGGTCACCAGTTATGAAAAGTGGCGTGGCTTAAGTATAGAGGGGCAGGCCAAACCATCACCAATCAAAAATAAACTCTCTGCTGAGTTCAATGATACCTCACACAAGACTCTACCTTAAACGGTTCAAATATTATGAATGTGGCCTGATTAAGTGGGCGTGGTTAAAGTATAGGGGCGGCTCCGTATCACATGTAGACCACACATTATACCCAGGTGTGTTTTGGGCATGTCCAAATCCACTTTTGTTAGTTTGACGACGGAAAAAGAGTCCCTGTGCCGGGTGCATGGTTCAAAAGGGTTGTACTTAGTTTCTTCGTTAATTAGGCCCCGAACTAAAAGCGGTGAAGGCCCTATTGAAACTGAAGGAATTATTATTATTCTTCCATACAATGAATCGCTTTTTGGGGACCTTATCATACTCAAAAACTCAAAAACTCAAACTTTTCAGTCCTGGTGTCAAATTTGATAAGCACTTAGTGATACCCGATGTACTTCCAAACTCTGGAAACTCTAGAAACACTGGCACATGCATTTGCATATGTTCTAAGTATTGTGTATAACTATCTTTGTGTCTGTGTGTATGTATGTATGTTTTTGTATTATGTGATAGACAGTATGTCTGTATGTTTTTGTGTTTTATGTTTTATGTTTGAGTGTACCCTTCTGTTTGTAATATGTTATTTGTACTTTTATATCTGGACATTGAGTCTGTAAATAAAGTTATATATAATTTAAAGATCCCATGGCATGAAAATGTCACTTTTGAGGTTTTTAACATTAATATGTTCCCCCAGCCTGCCTATGGTCCCCCAGTGGCTAGAAATGGTGATAGGTGTAAACCGAGCCCTGGGTATCCTACTCTGCCTTTGAGAAAATGAAAGCTCAGATGGGCCAATCAGGAATCTTCTCCATATGAGGTCATAAGGGGAAAGGTTACCTCCCCTTTCTCTGCTTCGCCCACCCAGAAAATTTGGCCCACCCATGAGAGGGAGACATCATGGCTTTCAAACGAGCAAAGTGGCAGTTGGTCAAGGCCACACCCCCACCCTCCAACTTGCCCCCCCCTCCCCCCTCTGCACCAAGGCTGAATTTCGGAAAGAGACTTCAGATACAGTATTAGGGGACCACTAAGGTCTATATAAAAGAGACTTCAGATACAGTATTAGGGGACCACTACGATTCTATATAAAAGAGACTTCAGATACAGTATCAGGGGACCACTAAGGTCTATATAAAAGCATCCAAAAGCACTATGTCATGGGACCTTTAAGGGTTTCGGGAATAGGTGCACAAAAATGGCTTCGCCAAGCCCTTACAAAGTTAAAAGAATTGAGCCCCTGCAGTGCGTTTAACGTAGACTAACGAAACATGGCACACATATGTAGCATGTGAAGACGTACAAAAGAGCTCATTGGAGCCATACTCTAAACCCAACAGGAAGTCCGCCATTTTGAATTGAAAGTTCGGAATTAGTGCGATTTTGGCCATTTCCACATGTCGTACTTTAACGAACTCCTCCTAGAGATTTCATCCGAAAAACTTCAAATTTGGTCTGTGCCATCTTAAGATGTTAAAAATGAAAAGTTATTAAAAGAAAAACTTTTCATCATAGGACATGGCCGTGGCGGGCCATTTTGTGCATTTCGCCATCGAAACAGGAAGTGGGTGTAACTTGAGTATACATTGTCCAATTTGCTCGGAGGTTTTTATGATTCATAAGACTAACTCTGAGAACATTTACCAGCCGAAAATTGACTCAAAGTCATAGCGCACCCTAGTGGCAACAGGAAGTTGGCCCAAAACTACGATGCTATACTTTAACGAACTACTCTGAGAGATTTCATCCAATCAACTTCAAACTCGGTCTGTACCATCTCAACACCTTAAAGCTACATTGTGTAAGAAGATTTGTAGTGTCTGAGTGCCGCACAAATGCACTGTCGCAAGAAGCGGCGTCTGCCAGTAACCTTGATGCGTGCAGAGGTGCGAGCGGCCCGATCAACGCTGCTCGTAGCTTTAATGTTGCTGAAATTTCCTCCTCAACTCCTCCACTTGCCTCCCTTCCTCACATCTTAGTACCTCCCACCAAGGAGGCACGGGAGAGACGCGAGGAAATCATGGGAGGAGAGAAGAACCGAGGAAATGAAAAAAACACCTCTGGCTTCATTGTGAGGATTGAGCTGCCTGCTGAGCCTCCTTCCCGTTAGACAGACGGAGGAATGTACAGCAGCAGCTCCAGACATGTCGAAGTTAAACACAACCACACAGGCACTTCTGACATCACAAAGTTCACTTTATGGCTCATAACTCCTGAACCACAGCACGGAAACAAAAAACAATGGTTGGGAGAGAGCTGAGATGGCGGAGGGGCCTCCTCCGCCTGGGGCCCCCTGGATATGAGGTCCCTCAGTGTGGTGACAGAGGAGGCCGTGAGTTTCCTCCTGTATCTCTCTCTCCCACTGAATAGCTTTATTAAAAGATGTCTGTGTGAATGGTGGAAGGTCCTGCAGGTGTGTGCCTATGACTGTGCGGTAGTGATCCCTAAGTATGTTGATGTTATTGTGCATCCATGTGTCTGTGTTGACTTTAACCAGTTCTAATGGATTATTGTTAGGTGAAGAGGGACTGATGAAAGATGGAAGCCTATTCATTTGTCTCATCATTCCCTGTGGGAAGGTGTCTATGTGTAGTGTGTTATTTATGATTTCTGAGTGGTGGATGGTCTGTAGAAGTCTGAAATATGTTTTGGTGTGGAGGTCATTATGGTGGACTGTAATGTTTGGAGGCTGGCTGTTGACCCAGAAGAGGAGTGATGGTTTGCCACCCTCTCAGCCCCGCCCCCTGGGGCCAACGCCAGCAGTGTGAACCTGTTTTGTAATGTTATTGGCATAGTCACCACAAAACTGCAGGACAGTCCCAGCAGAAAACACACCTCCACAGAACATGTAAAATGGCCGACCAGGCTCGCAGATAAGAAGAAAGAAGAAAGAGACCACCTGTAGATGAAAACGGTTAAAAGTCAAATAAAAAGCCTGTTCACATAGGCCCAATAAACCTTCAGTAAAGAAAAATACAGAGGAATAAAAAGAGAGGGGGGTTAAGAAAGTAAAGAGAGAAGTAAAAGGACGGTAGGCTTCTTAAAGCTGTGGAGTAAAAGGTTACAGTGAGGTTAAAAGAACTTAATACTCACAGGTTCAGAGGTCTTGTGGGTGCTTAGACCGTTGTCCGAAAGAAAGGGGCCCTCTTTGGGGACCCCCTGGGTCCACACAGTCTCCACGTTATTAAAGGAGAATAAAAAGCCGCTCTAAAAGTTGATAAAAGGCCATCCTGTGTAGGTGGGGAGTTTAGTAGTCTTCAGTGTGAACACACAATAAGTTCAGCTGAGTCACTCCTTAGGTCTCCTGGCAGGCTGGCCTGTTAAAACAATCCTCCATTAAAATGAGATGTTGCAGGTTAAAAATCCTCCTGGGAGATTAAAATAATCACTGCTTTAAAAAGGGTTAAAATCCACATTATGAAGATGCCATTAAAGGTTGTAAAAGAACTAAAAGTAGAGCTCTCTACATTTGGTCATGTAATGGCTTCTTCAGGAGAGAATAACTGCCACCAGAGAAGGCCTTAGCTTAATAGACATGTTTTGGGGTGGGGCCACCATCACACCCCCAACCGGTGGAAACAGGTGTTCATCATTAGCACTTTCAGCAGCGAGTGTGTGGACTCTGACAAGAGGAGGGAGCAATCTTTAAACTGCTATGCATATGTTGGAGTCTGGACTCGAGACATTTTTTTCTATTGTCTCAGACTTGTCTTGGACTCGTTGGTAATTGCACTCGGACTCGTCTCAAACTTGACCATTGGTCTCACCAAATATTAGAGTTGGTTTTGAATGAGTCCAGTACTTCATGTTTTCTTTCTGAAGTAACTTTCTCCTTCAGAACAAAACCATTGAAGCGTGCTGGTTCAGAAAACAGGTATTAGTTTATTCATAATCCATCTAGAACAGACACTGACATTGGTCACCTATACTCCTGGCTGCATCATATGAGCCTGTATTATTATTATTATTATTATTATTATTATTATTATTAGGGGCCGAGCAGCCAAGCTGAGTGGACCCTATTGTGTTTGTCTGTATTATTTCTTCTTCTTCTTCCTAAGAAATCCATGTTCGCATGCACAAAAACTCACCTAACTTAATCAGTGTGATTTGTGTGCTAAGTGCCCTGATGGTGGCGCTACAACAGCCATCTAAAATTCTAAACTTTAAAAGTTCATAACAAATCGTCGGTACATGCTACAACGGAGCAACTTATGCCAAACTGTAGCCCCAATAGAGCAGAAACTATGCTCTGCTGTTACCTTGTAGCAATGTTGAAGTCCATCACTCTCTTCTTAAACCTTTCTCCTCCCACATGTTTGTTTCAACTGACACCAAATTTTGGCAACTCCATCTCCAGACTGTCCTCCACAAATTTACCTTTTCAGATTTTTGATACATCAAAATACACTAGTATGTACAAATCCTGCAATTTCTTTCAAACTAAATATTTGATGTTCATGGAAAAAAATCACAACATTCGTAGATTATTGTAGATTTGGTTTGCAAAATTTCAGAATTTTATCTAAAAAGATTTAAATAATGAACAGTTCGTATGGTTATGATTATAGACCATGTCTTTATAATTTGACACCTCTTCCTGCTTAAAAACCCTTTCTGCACATTTGGCTTAGCATAGTTTGACCTATTTTACTTAACTATCTTATAAGTGTTTGCTGTTTTCTTCACCTCTTGTAGCTGGATTCAGCTACAGAACAGGCCAGCCTGTTCAATTTGGTGTTACTCTTTCATCTTGATCTTTAGTTCTCATAGTAGATTTTGGATTGTCAGTTTGATCCATTCACACTTATTAAAGATTATGTCATCATTATTTCTAATGCTACTATTGTACTCTCATCCTTGTGGTGTATGTTGTGTGTACCCCTATACATCTTCTCACAATTTTGCTAAATAGACTAAATTTTTGGTCATTTCATGAAGTGCAAAAAAACCATTGTTTCCATGGTAGCTGTTTTTCAGTGAATAACCCCATTGGAGTGTCTTGCTCTTTCAATAGCTATAGGGTGAACTATATGTCTCAGCTCTGGGATGAGTGTGGTTGGCCACATTTGATATACCTTACATACCGGAGGAAATTTCCAATAAATCCCCTTGATGGTAATTAGGGGCCGAGCAGAGAAGCTGCATGAACCCTATTGTTTTTGCCTGTATTATTAGGGGCCGAGCAGAGAAGCTGTTTTTATTTCCGCCACAGACACAATGTCACTAAGCACTTTTACCGTGGATTCTTCAAGAAAAGTGATGTGATAGTTTTTGGGTCACCTGTGTTTTTAGTGACACCTGTTACACCTGTCTATAGCCTCATTTGATCCTACAGTGTTGTTACACTGTACTTGCTTTGGATCATTACATGAAATAATGTAAAATGATTATCTTAAAATAAAAGATATACTATCTCTTGCGTCACATACATTATGAACAAGTATCTCAGTGGTTTTGAAGAGGATTCTCTTTTCTGTCTTTCATTTGGACTCGGTCTTGACTAGTGCTGGTCTTGGACTTGACAAAGGTTGACTTAACTACACCACTATTGGGGGCGTTGTTGAGCACTGCATGGTGTAGGCGCTTTTTCGAGTGGCTCCACTACCCTCGCACAAATTACATTTAAAATCTACACTTGCATGGACAATATTTAACCATGAGCAGCTCTGTTAAAAATGCTGCAAAGGGTAAATCCGCCATCCAAAAATCAGCCTAAAAGAAAGAGGGTAAAGCTGCCTCTACTATGGAAGAAGATGTCAGTGTTAGCAATTCCGAGCTAACTAGCATTGCCGAACTTGCAACCCCTCCATCAGCATTAGCTCGAGGGCAACCCGAGTCCACAACCTACACTGACCGTTATCTTATCCAAAAGCTCGAAGAGGACGTGAACTCTAGATTCAGCGCTGGACTCGAAACTAGAACAAGTACAAACTTCTCTGTCTGACCATGCAGCTCGCATTGCTGACCTGGAAGGTTGCGCTACTGACCACGAGTCCCGCATCACATTCCTGGAGAAAGGGTGCGAGGAGCTGACAGAGATCAACAAGGCCACGGAGCACAAGCTAATTGACCTAGAAAGTAGATCGTAGACGCGCTCGAAGATTAAAATATCAGGCTTACCAGAAAAGGTGGAGAAAGGCAACCCGACGCAAGTTCATGGTGGAGTTCCTCCCGCAGCTTCTTGGGATAAACAACTTTCCCAGCGGACTCAAAGTGGATCGCGGGCGCGTTATAGGAGCTCAACCCTCATCGGCATGCACTACGATCGCCAAAATCCACCATTTCCGGAAAAAGAAAAGAGAAAATCTTGAAACTTGCCCGGCTACAAACTCCCCTGTCGTTCAATGGAACCCGCATCAGCATCTATCCGGATTTCTCCCCTGAAATAATGGGAGGGCAACCGTGCCTTTCGGACGGAGTCAAGAAAAAGCTTAGAGATGCTGGGATTAAACATGGTCTCATCTTCCCTGCGCTGCGCCTGATCTTCACGTTTGGATCGGAACAGAAAACATTCCAGGACCCGGCAGACGCGAAAGCATACATAGACAGGTTTATCAATGTTGCGGCTGCCACTGTCTGCGAGCGCACTTGAGCCCGACCACCTTGCAGGTTCCAGCTGCGCTAGAGGAGCCTGTGGCCCTCCGGCTTTTGTTAATTACTTTGTGCTACTTCTGTGCAAATTAATCTTAAGAGGTATGATAAGGTATGCTATTTTTATTAGCCTACGCAGAAGCAGAGAGGGTTTCCTTTAGTCTGTTTGTGTTTACCTAGCCTACTCCTGCTCTTCTCATTCTGCACCGTCGCCAGTGTAACTGTTCATATATTAAAACAGCTTTGCTTAGCTATCCTTAATTATGGCTACTAGGAGTTCTCATCTTTCACCACAATGTGGCACCCTATCATTAATTAGCTGGAATGTCACAGAGGCAAGGTCTTCTCTCATTTAAGATCTTTATCTGGGGATATTATTTTTATGCAAGAAATGCACATAAAGCATGGGGAACAATGGAGGTTAAAATGTAATTGGATATCAGAGATATATCAGTCCACCTTTTCATCCAAGGCCAGAGGTGTAGCCATATTAATTGGCCGAAACATCCCATTTGAACATGTCTCAACCATCTCTGACCCAAACGGACGTTATCTCATTGTAACAGTCCATATATTATCACGACATGTAACTTTCTTAAACTTGTATGCACCAAACTTTGACGACCTTGTTTTTTTAGGAGAGTTTTTAATCTCATCCCAGACCTATCTACTACCCACTTAATCGCGGGTGGAGATTACAATGCCATTTTGGATTGCTTCACTGATAGACTCTCTACCCGTCCTGTTTACCCCTCTAGATCCTCCGTGCTTTAAATAATTAAATTGGAAATATGAATCTCGTTGATATCTGGAGACTACAACACCCAACTGACAGAGATTATTCATTTTTTTCACCTGTACATAAATCTTATACAAGAATTGACTATTTCCTCACAAGACGCTTAACGAACTCCGGACATAAACTTTACTAAATACCACAACATCATAATCTCTGATCACACCGCCCTGTCGAATTAAAAATTGTGTTTGGCAATGCAAAGCCCACATTCACTTGGCGATTCAATCCATTACTTTTAAATGATGCACAATTTCTCCAAAACACATCCAGCTTAATCACAGACTATGTTTCACAACGGAACCCCTGAAGTGACTGACTCGACTATATGGGAAGCCTTCAAGGCTGTTATGGGTAAATATTATAGTCTATGAGGCCAAACTGAATAAAGACAAAAGGAAGATGCTATCTGAAATTACCACACAACTTTCCAAGCTTGAACAGCATTATAGAATCACTCCTTGGCCAACCAAACTAAATGATATTATGAAACTGAAATTTAAATATAATTCTATCCTTTCCAACCAGGTAAGCTTGATGCTTTTAAAGATATAAACAAAACACTTTGAGATCGCTGACAAACCAGATAAACTACTGGCCCGCCAGCCTCAAAGGCCCACAGGCTAGGAGGATGATTCACAAAATAAAAACAAAGGCCGCTTCGCGCCGCCCAAAAGAAATAAATGAAACCTTTTTGTACAAGTTTTGTGGCCGCACCTTACAAACCTCCAAAACCTCAGCGCGCTGCTCAAATTTCCAACTTCCTTCAAGGCCTTCACCTACCTAAAATAACCCCTTCTGCACAGAAACAGCTGAATGCTAATATAACTTTAGAGGAAGTCAAAGAAGCAATACAGTCCTTCCCCAATGGGAAACCCCCTGGCCCAGATGGGTTTAGCATTGAGTTCTATAAAGCACACTTAGACAAGGTTGCTCAAATTATGTTAAGGATGTTTAATCACTCTATTGTAACTTCATCTACCCTGAATCTTTATATTCTGCTAACATCTCCCTGATATTGAAAAAGATAAAGATGAGACTGATCCCGCCTCTTACCCCATCGCCTTACTAGGCTGTGATCTCAAGGTGTTCACCAAAATACTCGCAAACAGACTCAATAAATGTATCACAAACATAATCCACCATGACCAAACGGGATTTATTCCAGGAAGATTTTCTTTTTTAATGTCAGACGGCTCTCATTATTATTGTACTCCGACACAACAAAGATTCTAAAATTGCTATTTTAGCTGGATGCCCAGAAAGCCTGAACCAGATAGAATGGGGATACATCCTAACAGTAATAAAGGAGTTTGGTCTAGGTGACGCCTTGTTCCGTTCCTGGTTGTTGAAATGTTATATGCTGCTCCAACGGCCTCTGTCATCACTAACTATAACAGGTCCCCATCTTCCCACCACAACGTTCCTGTCATCAGGCTGCCCTCTGAGCCCATTATTGTTTGCAATTGCGATGGAACCCCTTGCCGTCGGTATAAGAAGTCATCTCTCTATCACCCCATTAATCTTAGGTAAAGTAGATCACCGCATCTCACTATACGCGGACGACGTGGTTTTGTTCCTGTCCCATCCTGGAAAATCCCTACCCCGCTGCTAGAACTTATTAAAACATTTGGTGGATTTTCTGGCTACACCATAAACTGGGAGAAAGTGAACTCATGCCTCTTGTTGGAGACATGGACCCTGATTTTCTTAACAACCTGCCCTTTCATATCACTGAAGACAAGATTAGATATCTAGGGGTTGTCATTCCCAAAAATCCTAATCTTCTTTATAAATTGAATTATAGAACTTGTTAGAAAAACTTAAGAGCAACATTAAGACCTGGAGACTACTACCTCTGTCAATGATAGGTTGCGTTAACCAATTAAAATGGTTGCACTCTCCCAGGTTCCTTTACCTCTTCCAAAACCTGCCTATATTTTTACCCTAAAGTATTCTTCAAGCAACTAGATTCAATTATTTTACCATTTGTCTGGGGATTTAAAGTTCAACGTATTTCTAAAAAGCATATAACTAAGCCCAAATCTGCCGGGGGCCTCAGCTTACCTGTTCTAAGGCACTACTACTGGGCTGCAAATGCTAGGAGCCTAATGTACTGGCAAGACGAACCCCAGGTAGCATTACTGCTTCTACCCCACCATGGCTTGCCATTGAGCAGGATATCTCTAAAAGCTCTCTACCTGCTCTTCTCTTCTCATCAACAAACCTCTCTCAACCATATCAGGTAATAACTTCATGGTAAAAGCTCTTTAAGAATCTGGTATCAAATAAGGAAATCATTTAATTTACCCGATACCTCCACAGCCACGCCTGTTCTCTATAATCATGCCTTCCCCCTTCACTCACAGATGCTGTTTTTAAGATCTGGAAAAATAGAGGCATCGTCACTGTAGCGGTCTTATACGTCAATAACACTTTTGCAACCTTCATCCAGCTAAAGGAGAAGTTCACTCTCCCACCTACACACGTTTTCCACTACCTCCAGATTAGAAATTACATCCAGACTTCACTACTCCTGTACAAAACTACATTCTTTCTATCCTTCTGTCTCCCCATACTGTCCAAAATGTAAGTCTGCTGAGGGCACCCTGGGTCACCTCTTTTGGTCTTGCCCTAAGCTTAACAGATATCTCTGCCTGCCTCTCCATTGTTTATGACTGTGGCATTGTACTAGACCCGTGACTGCGGTTTTCAGCAGGACCAGTCATCTAAAAATGTTGCACCACCTACATCGCAAGTCTGTTCAATATGGCATGATTATTGCCAAACGGATTATTTTGACATTGTGGAAAGCGAGGATGTCCCCTCTTTTAAGACCTGGCTTGCAGAGATGTCCAATTTTCTACATATGGAGAAAGTACGATACAATGTCTCCCTCAATTTGGTAACCTTTGACGCAAATCTGGCATCCATTTTTATCTTATCGATCAAGAATGTCTTAAAATGCTTGATTTTCACTTGGTGACTGTGTCAACTGGTTTTACTGTTTCTCAGAAGAGCATAATTTCTTTCTTTTACTTCATTTTTGATTTGATCCTGTGTTTGTACATGTATGATGTATGCATACCTTGTTACAATATTTTCTTTTCATTTAGCTACCTAATTGTTAGTCTATTGTTATTGTCTTTTTTGCTTGTCTATGGGTGGGTTGCTTTGTAATGTTCTGCTGTGCTTTTTCTTGTATGTTAAACAGAAAAGCTATAAATAAAATATAAAAAAAAAAACATTCACCTTGTCATCTCAACTGCTTTCTATCCCCCCAACTTTTTTAAAGTTTTTAAATATTTTCTGCAAAATAAAAAAAAAAAAAAAACCCCTTTTTTTTTTTTATTTTCAGAGAATTTTTTTTTAATAATTTTTTTTTTAAGTGTTTAAATAATATAGCTTTACACTTAACAATATTGTTGCCACAGCTTTTCTAAACCAGGCGCTGCTATACTAAGGCTGTTTTTACAGGCATCTGTCATCCAAGTGGATTGAAAAATGGACCGCGAAAAAAAGGACTCAGGCTTTAACACCTGCCTCATTTAGTTTGGTTGAATCCCACTAGGGTTGGTTTTCCTCCTTGGGTGCGGTCTGTTTTGGGCAGGTTTGGGCAGCAATCCCACTCAGATGCCCAGCAGTATGAAGGCTAATAAAACTTATTATATATAGTCATTATTGTCTCTTGTCATTTCACATCAGTGTGAAAATTGATAAAAAGACAATATTACATTTTGAATATGTCTGTTTATTATCATATGTCATTTTACAACAAATCACTATGCTAAGTAAAATTAAATAAATGACAATAATTCTGATCATTTTCTAATAAAACTGATTTAAAATTGCAACCCATTACACTTTACATAATTTGTTAAACTTTAACTTTCTCTGTATTTCTGATTACATGTTTCTCTGGAAATGTGACTGCAATGATCTGATGAACTGGAGATAATCCTGTCTTTTCAAATAATCTATTTTTTAATTCGCGCAACAGGACTTCATAGTGCTTTAAATAATTCAGTCATAAAGACAATAAATGTTATACAGGGTTCACATATGAAAGACACTAAACTAAAATGATAACAACTTTGTAAAGGGGCCAAGATCTTTTGTACTGACAGTTGTATGTGAAACACAATTACTGTTCATAACTGATGTTTCTTTATACTTGATGGGAAAGTGGGTTTGGCAGGGGCATCTTTTCTACGTGGAACAGGAGCCCAGCAGGCCTGTGATTTCTGTTTGCAACTAAATGGACACAAATCACAGAGATGATGCTTTGACCAAACATAGACATAAATACAAAGCTTTAGTAGCTCTTTAGTTGTTGGGTTGAAATGTTTCCCTATCACAAAAAAATGTTCCCTGGGAAAAAAAGTCTCATACACTTATGTAGTGTGTGAATTTAAAGCTTGCATTAAACTGGGTGATTATCTAGAAACAGTATATGGTGCTTATGACTCTTTCTTTAGATGCAGCAGCATCAGAGAGACAAAATACACAACAAGATAAAGCTGAAGCACAGGCCTTTCAATTGTTGATCATACACAATTTAGACTTTAAGACAGGAAAGCATATCTTCACTTTCTGTATTTGATAATTCACTCACTGAACAGCAGGAACATATTCATTAATTTATCCTTAGACCGGAGTCTGATCTCAGTCCCTCCACACTCTCTACAGCATGTTGGTCTCAGAGGAGCCAGGCTGCAGGATCTGAAGAGTAACTATGAGTTTAACTGATTTTCTAAACCAGGGGTAAAAACAAGGCCTAGATCACAGGGGTTTAGACAAGAGTTACAATAGAAGAGGAAAGAGTGCAAACAAAGCAAAATAAGCAATTATCAAGTCGTCACCTGCAATAATGAAACTGTAACATGGGCTTAAACACATGAGGAACACAACTACCAGAACACGCAAGAGTCCTGCGCTTTCAGCTCTGATTTCTTTGCCTTTGGAGTCACTGAAAGCTGGAGTGTGACAGCTGTAATGTGAGAGCGCATGGCACGAGCCTGAGACACAGCCACGGCAAATATTCTCAGATACAGAGCAACGATGAGAATAACTGGAACAATAAAGGACAAAACAACATCTACAACTCCTGGCCGTCTAGTTGGTGTGTCTGCAGCTTAAGAGCGTCTGTCCTCAAGCGCGGGTAAAGCAGACAGTCACGGGCTCATGGTGGCTGCTCTGTGTGAATCTTGATCGCTATAAATATGTGAATACAGTCGATAGCAAAAAACGAAAAGAATTGGTCCTAGCAAACTGGAGATGCTGGAGCTAATGCCCAGAGCTCCCAGTTAGCTAAAACAGTAGTTTTGGGGGGCATATACTATGGTCTGGTTTCTCCGGATATTCAAAGCCAGACTGTCATGGCGGCTCGTTCAGAATACGATCTCATATTGGACTAAAATAGTTCACCGAAACGGTGTTTCTGAAAACATTTGAAGAGAGAAATAGGCCATACAGTTGCTGAATCTGTCTTCATTTTAGCTCAACAAAGGTCAGTTTAAAAGATGTTTTCGTCAGATTTTGAGAACTTAGTCACACTCATTCTGCTCCCTGTTTCCAGGTTAGCAGTCTACCAATCAGATGCATCATTTGAGTCCGACTGCCGGCAGTGCCCGCCCTGCTGATTATACATGTCAAATCGGCCCAAATGAAGGCCTTCCCACCTCCCATCTATCCTCTCCACTGCAGTCTGATTGAATTTGGCGGCTGTCTTGTTGTTAAGCAATTCAATTCAATTCAATTTTATTTATAGGCAAGGCAAGGCAGGCAGCTTTATTTGTATAGCACATTTCAGCAACAGGGCAATTCAAAGTGCTTTACACAAAACATTAAAGAGCAGTTAGAAAAAATTTAAAACAATTTTAAAACATTAATAAACAAATTAAAACAAGAATAAAATTGATAGTGCAGTATAAGAATAAAAGTTACAGTGCAGTATAAGAAATTAAAGTTAATAAAATAGATTATTTAAGGAAAAGCAACATCAAAAAGATAGGTCTTTAGCTTAGATTTAAAAGAACTGAGAGTTGCAGCGGACCTGCAGGTTTCTGGGAGTTTGTTCCAGATATGTGGAGCATAAAAACTGAACGCTGCTTCCCCTGTTTAGTTCTGACTCTGGGGACAACAAGTAGACCTGTCCCAGACGACCTGAGAGGTCTGGGTGGGTCCTAGTGTAGTAGCAGATCAGAAATGTATTTTGGCCCTAAACCGTTTAGTGATTTATAAACCAGTAAAAGTATTTTGAAATCAATCCTTTGAGGCACTGGAAGCCAGTGTAAAGACTTCAGTACTGGAGTGATGTGATCCACTTTCCTGGTTTTAGTGAGGACTCGAGCAGCAGCGTTCTGAATCAGCTGCAGCTGTCTGATTGATTTTTAGGGAGACCTGTAAAGACACCGTTACAGTAGTCAAGTCTACTGAAGATAAAAGCATGGACAAGTTTTTCCAGATCTTGCTGAGACATAAGTCCTCTAACCCTTGATATATTTTTAAGGTGATAATATGCTGATTTTTTAATTATGTTAATGTGGCTGTTAAAATTTAGGTCTGAGTCCATGACTACACCAAGATTTCTGGCTTTGTCTGTTGTTTTTAACATTGTCGTTTGAAGCTGAGCGGGATTTCAATCGTTCCTCTTTTGCTCCAAAACAACCACCTCCATTTTTTCTTCATTTAATTTAAGAAAGTTCTGGCACATCCAATCATTAATTTGTTCAATGCACATATTTAATTGTTGTATTGGGCTATAGTTCCCTGGCGATAAGGTTATGTAAATTTGGGTGTCATCTGCATAACTATGGTAAGTTATTTTGTTGTTTTCCATAATCTGAGCCAGTGGAAGCATGTAGATGTTGAACAGAAGAGGCCCCAGAACTGAGCCTTGGGGAACTCCGCACGCCATATTTGTATGCTCAGATGTATAATTACCTATAGACACAAAGTAGTCCCTATTCTTTAAATAGGATTCAAACCACTTTAGTACTGAGCCAGAAAGACCAAACCAGTTTTCCAATCGGTCAAGCAATATGTCATGGTCTACCATATCAAATGCAGCACTGAGATCAAGTAATACTAAGACTTAAATTTTGCCACTATCTGTGTTTAAGTGGATGTCATTAAAGACTTTAACAAGAGCCGTCTCAGTGCTGTGGTGTGGTCGAAAACCTGACTGGAAGGCATCAAAACTGTTGTTTAGCGATAAGAAAAGGTTGAGTTGTTGAAAAACCACTTTTTCTATGATTTTACTTAAAAATGGAAGGTTTGATATTGGCCTATAGTGTGTTTACAATCTGTAGAAGATCTGAAGCCAAACACGAACAGAAATAATTTTGAAAACACCCATTGGTAGAATATCAAGGTAACAGGAGGAGGTTTTCAGATGTTGTATAATGTCCTGCAGGTTTTAAGGTTGATCGTATGAAATTGTGTCATGTTGGAATTTGTTTTCGTGCACACTGTGACAACACATATCGTGTACTTGATATGGAAGCACTGACTGTTTGTCTAATTTTCTGAATTTTGTCTGTGAAGAAGGAGGCAAAAGGTCATTGCAAGCCTTGGTAGACAACAGTTCAGATGCTACTGGTACTGGAGGGTTAGTTAATCTATCGACAGTAGCAAACAAAGCACGTGAATTATTATTTATTATTATTATATATAGTTTCTGGCAATAATGTCAGAGAAAAAGGACCGCCTTTGCGTTTCTTAGTTCCAGATTATAAATGCGAAGTCTCTCTTTATAAGTGTTATAATGGACCTGGAGATTAGATTTTCGCCAACTGCGTTCAGCTTTTCGACACTCTCTTTTTCTGTTCTCACAACTATAAAATTTCTCCATGGAGATCTTTTCTTACCAGAGACAGCTTTGACCTTAGTGGGAACAATAGCATCAATAACATTCGTAATTTTACAGTTGAAATTATCTACAAGCTCAGTGACTGAGGCCCCAGTGAGGGTGGGTGAATGAAAGCTGAATGAATGATTCACTGGTGTTTTCAGTGATATACCGTTTTCTGATTAACTTTGTTTGAACACTTTTGGGGCACAGAGATAGTGCCGTTAAAGAAAACACAGGAATGATCAGAGAGAGCAACATCAGTCACCACAACCTTGGGAATGTTCAGACCCTTGGAGATAATCAAGTCCAGAGTGTGCCCCTATTGTGCGTGGGCTGTGTCACATGCTGAGTCAGTCCATAGCTCTCAAAAACACAACACAGTTCTTTGGTCCCTCGGTCCTGGGGGTTGTCAACATGAATGTTAAAATCACCAGCAATAATTACACGGTCAAAGTTAATACAGATTATAGACAGCAGTTCATTAAAATCGCCAAAGAAGGATGCACAGTATTTAGGTGGCCTGTAGATATTTAGAAGTAGAGCTTGAGGGGAGGATCTTAGCTGAAGAGCCACATATTCAAAAGAAGCAAAATTTCCGTAAGATATTTGGCGCATTACTGGAATGAGTCATTAAACAAAATGGCGACTCCACCTCCTTTCTTATTCACTCTATTCTCACTCATAAAACTAAAGTTAGGGGGCTGACTCAATGAGAACAGCAGCACTGTTATTATGGTCCAACCAGGTTTCAGTTAAAAACATAAAATCAAGATTGTTCTTGATAATAAAATCATTTATTAAAAATGATTTTCCTGCCAAAGATCTAACATTTAGTAGGGCGTGTGTTAGTGCGTTTTCATTTTTGGGACAGACTGTGGCGGACGAGGAATGGATGCTAAATTTGCAAAGTTTGCAGTTACGTGCTTATTCACCATTCTTTTCTATTACCTATCACAACATAAATTGTGGAAGAACCTAATACCGCGAGGGCCCAGGCTTGTCTTGGAAAGAGTCATGAGTGCTACTATGCATGCAGCCTGGACCCGGCCCATATCAGTTAATGCTTACTGCATTTTGCACACAAGCATCCTTATCAGTCTGGGGAGAAGGAGTTAGCTGCCGTCCTTGAGGGGGCAGAGGTGCCTGCGCTTTTACGATGGGAGAAGGAAGGGGGGCATACTTGGTTCCAGCATTTACCAGCTGCTTCATCTGGTCAGTGAACTCCAACATGGGGATGGGGGAAAGAGGGGAGAGCGACATATCCTTAAAGAGGTCCTCATAGCTGTCGTGGTTGTCACAGGGGCTTGAGGAGTGTTGCACGGGTGAGAAGGGGTGTTGAGATTTCTCATCTCCGGTCTTTGGTCTCCCATGGTCAAATCTTTGCTCAGGTGGGGGCTGTGGTGGCTCACTGCCGCACTTTGTTGTTGTGTCTTCCTCTTGTTTTGGTTCATCTTGTCTCGTGCCCCTTGGCCAAGGGAGCAGATGTGGTGGCAGAAAGTAAAGTAGGCTAGAGGTGAACAGCTTTACTCCTGGCTTGTTAAGGAATAGTCCATCTGCTTTAAAAAGATGTCTGCAGCCCCAGAAAATGTTAAAATTGTCAATGAACTGCAGAGAATGGTTGGTACATGCATCTGTTCAGTGCCAACAGTCTGCCGAATCTCTCAGCTCCTCCTCTGACTGGCGGTATAGGGCCACTGATAAACACCTTTGCTTTAGGGAGTTGACTGCGTTCAGCAGATTCATAAAATCACGATTCAGCACTTCAGACTCTTGCTTTACAACATCATTTGACCCTATATAGTATAATGTTCTTCACAGTTGGGTGTGCTGCTATGATATCCTGGATTCTTTGGGCC
The DNA here is from genome assembly GCF_010015445.1 of Perca fluviatilis. Classification (NCBI taxonomy): domain Eukaryota; kingdom Metazoa; phylum Chordata; class Actinopteri; order Perciformes; family Percidae; genus Perca; species Perca fluviatilis. Next base: position 35,704,614 of record NC_053123.1, on the reverse strand, counting down.
AAATCAGACACCATGTCTTTGGGAAAACAGAGTATTTTGGTGTTTTTACTGCTTTTTATATCTTTCACAGCAGAGTCACCCACAATCAGAGTTTGGGGCCCAGTCGTTAGCTTTCCCTGTAGCTTTTTACTTTTAGAATTGCTCTCAGTCCTTACCCTGCTGTGTGACGATGAGACGTAATCCAGGTTATGTCCAGTGTCCTGCAGCAGAGGAGCAAATCTGTTCTTCACCTGCACACTCAGTTGTTGGGGAGGCATTTTGTTGCTGATTTTCCCTTTTGCAGTTGTCCACGGCTGTGTCCTACTAAGTATAGGGGTTGAAGAGGCACTCTGCCTGGGTGGTAATGCAGGCCAGCCGGTCATATCACAAATCTCAGGGCGCTGTGCTCTGCCCGTTAGTCGTCCTCCCTTTTCCCAGGAAAATGATTTACTCTTAGGCTTTGCACCAAAAGAGTTCCAGGGAGGACTGCCACTTGTTGATTTATTATCCGTTCCACAGCCCTCTTGTTTCTTTGTGGTCTTGCTGGTGCTAGTTAGCCGTGTGTTAGCATGCTTTTGTCCATTGTTTTGGGTCACTGGTAAAGTGGTGTCATTTCCACATGATCCGTTCACTTCCAGGTTTACTTCTAACCGGTAAATTTTGGTTTCCAGAACTGCAATCTTCTGCAGGAGCTTGTAGTAGTCCTCTATGGAGAAGGGTGGCATCTTGCTGCTAATTAGCTTTAGCTACAGTCACTTTAGGACAGGCTTGAGCTATTGGTAGGCCTCGGTCACGCAGAAAAATTTTCAAATATGACAATAGCCTACTATGTCTACAAAAAATGTATAGTCCAGTGATTTATAAGTATCCAAGAGCCGCTGCTCATAGTTTCTCTCAGAGGAAAAGCAAGATTATCAGCAGAAATATGCAAGCAGAAGCAGGAGCAAGCAGTAGAGCGTCTGCTAAAGGAGGTAACAAAGGAAGCAAATCATAACAAGAGTTATCTCGAGACACTTTACAGATAGAGTAGGTCTAGACCACACTCTATAATTTACAAAGCCCCAACAATTCCAGAAATTACAGTAACTCCCTCAAGAGCAAGCAGTGCGACAGTGGCGAGGAAAAACTCCCCTCTTGGGAAGAAACCAGGGACAGACCCAGGCTCTTGGTAGGCGGTGTCGCACGGGCCTGTTGGGGATATGATGAACAGTGGCGATAATAGTCAAATTAATAATGGAACAGTGACTTCAAATGGTAGTCGTAGTAGTTCATGTCATATCAGGGCGTGCAGGGGTGTTACAGGATGTAGCGTGGCCCAGCAGAGCATGGATGGATGTAGCAGGAAGCAGCAGGACGCAGCATGATATTGCAGGGCACCGCTGAGCTCAGCAGGGAGTGCAGCAGGACCACGGCGACAGCTGCAACCAGGATCCTGGTGCCAACGTTCTCAAGGAAATACGCTGGGTGAAAAAACATAAGGACTCCGGGAGTAAACTCCCCAGAAGCTAGGATTAGTAACAAGCATTTCTGGGACGGGAAGCACACAAATGGTAATAGAAAGGGAGAGTAGAGAGCAACTCAGTGTGTCAAAGGAAGGAAGTCCCCCGGCAGTCTAGAACTATAATAGCGTAAATAAGAGAGACAGGTCATAAGGAGAGGTAGCCTGTTCGGGCTTTGAACTCTCCCCTGCCGGATCGGGCTTTGCTGGCCTGCCTCCCTCTACTTTTGTTATATATTATTAATCTAACAATTATGAAGAGAAGCAGGTGGGCCAGTTAGGTGGACACTGCAACTCCTCACTCCCTAACTATAAGCTTTATCAAATAGGAGAGTTTTAAGTTCATTCTTGAATGAGGTGACAGTTTCTGCCCCCCGAACCCAGATTGGGAGCTGGTTCCATAGGAGGGGAGCTTGATAACTGAAGGCTCTGGCTCCTATTCTACTTTTAGAGACTCTAGGTACCACAAGTAACTCTGCATTCTGGGAGCGCCAGTGCTCTAGTGGGACAGTATTAGGAGCTCTTCTAAATATGATGGTGCTTGACCATTTAGAGCTTTGTAGGTCAGGAGAAGGATTTTAAATTCAATCCTGGATTTTACAGGAAGCCAATGCAGAGAAGCTAATACAGGAGAAATATGATCTCTTTTCTTAGTTCTTGTGAGGACACGCGCTGCAGCATTCTGGATTAGCTGGAGAGTCTTAAGGGACTTATTTGAGCAACCTGACAGTAGGGAATTACAATAGTCCAGCCTGGAAGTAACGAATGCATGGACTAGCTTTTCAGCATTGTTTTGAGACAGGATATTCCTAATTTTGGCAATGTTACGAAGATGAAAAAAGGCTGTTCTTGAGGTTTGTTTTAGATGGGCATTAAAGGATATATCCTGATCAAAAATAACCCCTAGATTTCTGACAGTAGTGCTGGAGGCCAGGGCAATACCATCCAGAGTAGCTAAGTCTTTAGATAATGAGGTTCGGAGGTGTTTAGGGCCCAGCACAATAACTTCAGTTTTGTTAGAGTTTAACATCAGAAAATTATAGGTCATCCAGGATTTTATATCTTTAATACATGCTTGAAGTTTAGCTAACTGACTGGTTTCGTCTGGTTTGATTGACAAGTATAATTGGGTGTCATCCGCACAACAGTGAAAGTTAATTGAGTGTTTCCTAATAATATTACCAAGAGGAAGCATATATAAGGAGAATAGAATTGGTCCAAGCACTGAGGCTTGTGGAACACCATGGCTAACTTTAGCGTACTTGGAGGATTTATCGTTAACATTAACAAATTGAGATCGATCAGAGAAATAGGACTTAAACCAGCTTAGAGCGATTCCTTTAATGCCAACTAAATGTTCCAATCTCTGTAACAGGATTGTATGGTCAATAGTGTCGAATGCAGCACTAAGATCTAGTAAAACAAGAATGGAGACAAGTCCTTTGTCTGCAGTTAGTTAGAAGTCGTTAGTAATTTTCACCAGTGCCGTCTCTGTGCTATGATTCTTTCTAAATCCTGATTGAAAGTCATCAAATAAACTATTGCTATGTAGAAAATCACATAACTGATTAGCAACTATCTTCTCAAGGATCTTGGAGAGAAAGGGAAGGTTAGATATAGGTCTATAGTTTGCTAAGACCTCAGGATCGAGGGTGGTTTTTTTCAGAAGAGGTTTTATCACAGCTATTTTAAATGACTGCGGTACATAACCTGTTAATAAGGACATATTGATCATATCTACACTGTAAAATATTACAGACCCATTTAGTTATGTCCACTTATTTCTTATTTTTAACTGAACGAGCTTATACAAGTTGTGGATTTTGAACTCAACTTTATGAGTTTTTGAAAGTTAAACTTGCATTTATTCATTGGGTTGACTATTTAAAAAAATGTATGTGTTGATTGAACTTGGGTATGTAAGTTAAGTTATCAGTTGAAAAAAAAGTGTGTGTGTGTTGCAACATAAAAGAGCTGCCTTTCGAGTTTAAAATAACCTGTCTTCTTCCACGGCAAAGTTAAAGCATGGACACAATAAATTAATTATACACCGCCAATAAGTGATGTAGCCTATTGAAATTTCTACTAAAATATAACACGTGTTGTGGCAAACAAGAAAGCACTAGTGGGAGGAGGGAGTTACCTGTCAAAGGCTTGTGAATTTCACTCTTCTCAAATTGAAATGGAAAGTTCCTTTCAAAAGTCAAAACGTTTAGCTCCGCCCACATTTAGCCCAACCCCGATCTGCGTACTGCAGTCAGGACTGCAACTGGTTCATTGGCCTGCCAATTCCCATGATGCAAGGCGGTAAATAGAGTTGTGTTAAAATTTGCTGAAAAGTTTGCAGTTTCGCTCCACAAATGTAACTTTATGAATTTCGTTTATTAAACGTGTGTTTAGAATGTAGTGTTTTGTTGACTGGTAATTGTCATTGTTGTGCTGGTTTACATTTGTAACCATGAGTTAAGTGACTGTTACATTTGATAAGAAGAGGTGGAGGATTACGGTGTTAGACGTTGAGCAGTAATAGGCTTCCTTCAGCCATTAATCTGCGGTGTATCACTTCACTAGCGGCCATTTTATGTCAAGTACGCCTTAAAGATCAGCAGAGAGGCCGCTATTTACGCATGGGGACCCGGGGGCCCCACCCAAGCACCCACGCTATCTCCGCTATAAATGTGGTTATGTTGTTTTAACTTGAAAATGTGAGCTGAAATAAAGCAGAAAAGTGTCTGTTATACTAGGCAAGGAAGGTTTCTTGCGTTATTAAAGAAAATAAATTATTTGTTTTAACTTAAAGTATGAAGTTAAACCAAGTAATACAAAGTTAAATCAACTAAAAGAACAACTTTAACAAAACTAGAACACTGTAGTTACATCAACATCATTAACTTTAATTTAAGTTGAAACAAAGGCAGTCTTCAAGTTGAGTGAACTTCGGTTTTCAAGGCAGCAGGGGAACTTGCATTTCCAAGTTAAACTAACATGAAACTTATTACAGTGTAGTAATGAAGTGTTAACCCCGGGTAACGCTTCTTTGAGTAGTCTCGTTGGGATGGGGTCTAAGAGAGAGGTACATGGCTTCGCTGAGGATATCTTTAACATTAATTGTTGAAGGTCTATAGGATAAAAGCAGTCTAAGTATATGTTGGGAATAGTCGTTCTTTCTAGAGTTCCTGCGTTTAAAGGTGAACCTTTAGAAGTTGAGGGCAAAAGGGGATAGATTTTATCTCTAATTGTTATAATTTTATCGTTAAAGAAGCTCATGAAGTCATCACTACTCAGAGCTAGAGGAATAGATGGCTCAGTAGAGCTGTGGCTATCTGTCAGCCTGGCTACAGTGCTGAAAAGAAACCTTGGGTTGTTCTTATTTTCTTCTCTTAGTGATGAGTAATAGTCTGATCTGGCCTTTCTTAGGGCCTTCCTATAGGTTTTGGAGACTTTCTTGCCAATCCAGGCGGATTCTTCCACTTTGGTGGAACGCCATTTACTTCGCGAGGTTTGTAGAGTTTGTTTTAATTTGCGAAGTTTGGGAGTTATACCAAGGTGCTAGTTTCCTTTGCTTCATCATCTTTTTTTTCAGGGGAGCAACGGAGTCTAAAGTCACCCGTAGGCAGGTCGTAAGCACCGTGTACAAATGTATCAATTTGAGAGGGACTGAGGTTAACATAAAGGTCCTCTGTTATGTTAAGGCATGACATAGAGTCAAATGCTGTTCGAATATATTCCTTAAATTTAGCTATAGCACTGTCAGATAGGCATCTAGTGTAGAAGCTATTATCTAATTTAGTATAGTCAGGTAGTAAGAATTCAAAAGTAATTAAAGAATGATCTGATAATACCGAATTCTGCGGAAATATTATTAAATCCTCAATTTCAATACCATATGCCAGCACAAGGTCGAGGGTGTGGTTAAAACAGTGCGTCGCTTTGCGCACACTCTGACTGAAACCGATTGAATCCAGTAATGAGTTGAAAGCAGTACTAAAGCTATCGTTGTCAACGTCCACATGGATATTAAAATCACCTACAATAAGTACTTTGTCTGATTTAAGGACTAAACATGATAAAAACTCTGAAAATTCAGATAAAAAATTCAGAATACTGGACCTGGAGCCCTGTAAATAACAACAAATATAATTGGCTGTAATGTTTTCAATTTTGGATGTTGAAGATTAAGAACAAGACTCTCAAACAAGTTATAATTTCGTTTAGATTAATTAATTAACAGGCTTGAATCAAAGATGGCTGCAACCCCCCTCCTCGGCCTGAGCCTCTAGGAATTTGAATATTAATATGACTGGGAGGAGTGGCTTCATTAAGACTGACATACATGGCCCAGCCAGGTTTCAGTAAGACAAAATCATTTTTTTATTATCTGATATCAAATCGTTTACCAATACTGCTTTAGAAGACAGAGATCTGATATTTAATAGTCCACATCTAATTTTCCTATTTTGTTCTATCGTTGCAGTTGTTTTTAATTCCAATTAGGTTGTTGAGTATAGCGCATCTTTTGTTTACCTTTGATTTAACCGATCTGAGCGGCGGAAAGACACCGTGTTTATTAGACTATGAGTGGGCGACTGCTCCAACGGAAGCACAGAGGGGTGTAGCACTGCACCTCTGATTACTAATATCAAACTTGGGTTGTTATGGTTTATGAGAGGCTCCGTCCCAAGGTGGGATGAATGCCGTCTCTCCTAATGAGACCAGGTTTTCCCCAGAACGCGCCCCAGTTATTCACATAGCCCACATCATTAGCTGGGCACCACCCCAACAACCAGCGGTGGAAGGATGACGTACGGCTGTACATTTCATCATTGGTCAGGTTTGGCAGGGGTCCAGAGAACACTACTGAGTCCGACATTGTCTTTGCGTATACACAAATTGACTCAACATTCATTTTAGTGATCTCCGATTTATTTATGACCATTACCCCCTCGTGAAGTATGATCTTACTGTATTTACGGTTCTTTTAGCCAGCAGCTTTAGATGGGATTCTATATCGCCCGCTCTAGCCCGGGGACACATATGACCGCAAGCCGCTGGGGCGCGCCCGGCTTCACATATCGCAGTATAGAGCTCCCAATAACCAGAATTGGCTTCTCAGCGGATGTATCACTGAGTAGGGAGAAACTGTTAGAGAGGCGAAGATGCTCCGGTTTAGAGTGACCGTCATCATGTGCACTCCCTGGTTTACATCTAACGCTACGCTTCCCTCCACTACGCCTCCCTCGGACAGTCACCCACTCGCCCAGCTGCTCGGGGTCTGCCGGGGGACAGCTAGCAGAAGCTACAGAAGCTACATTATGTTGGCCCGCACGAGCTACGTGGCACTGGCTAGCTACGGAAGCATACAATTCTGATTCCATGGTGCGGAGACGTGCCTCAAACTCACTAAGCCTTGCCTCCAGAGCAGCGAATATACTACATTTATTACCTGTATCATTATCACTAAAGGAGGCAGAGGAATAGCTAAACATTTGACACACAGAGCAAGAAAGGAGAGGGAGAGGAATTAGCCATTGCTAATGGCTAAGCTAAAGTAGCTAACAGCGTTTTAACAATTGTAAGATCAGCGAGGCAGTCGCTGTAAGAGAAGCGAAGTATAAGTGCTAGAGTAGAACAATTGTAATTCAAATGCAATCCAGGCAAATAGCTGCTAATTTAAACAATAAAGCAGAGTTGAGTAAGTTTTGCTGGAGCAGCAAACATAGACAGTATAGCGTTTGTAACACGGGAACACCGGAAGTGACACAGAACACGCCTTACATGTCAGCAGCGTCAATCAGATATCTGAAGACGATGAAGTCTCCAGCTTCATGTTGTAGCAGGGCCACGGGCTGACGCCTGCGTAGTGTGCCGTGGAGACGTGTTGCCGTGGAGACGTCCAGCGACCGGACCAGACTGGGCCGGAGCAGTCTGGCCGGGTGCAGGACTTCAGGACTCTGGGTCCAGGTCTGAGATCTTATCGATGGACTGAAGCAGCTGAGACACGAGACAAAGAGTCTCTGCTTCCTACTAAACTTCCTATGTGTCGTGTCTTGTTTGCCTTCCTTCCTTGTGTTTTTTCCCTCCTTTGTGATTGTCTGTTGACCCTGATGTGTTCCACCTGTTCATCAGCCCTCAGGGCACCTGTCTCTCGTTACAACCCTCGTTGCCTTGTGTATTTAGCATGTCTGCTTGTCTGTGTCTGGTGTCAGTTTGTCATCCTACCTTGTGTTCTGCCTACGTGCTGATAGATTAGATAGATAGTTTATTTACTGGAAAATAATAAGAATAAAGACAATCACATTAAATAAACGCTCTTATGACAATATATTGAGAATTCCAGAATTCCAACTACTTTGTCTACTTCTGCAGTCATACTTGCAAACCCTCCACATTTTTACAGCAGACTCCTGTTTTTCATCGCCCTCTCCTGGTTTCCTCCCAGGGTCAAAACTTCGCCTGTTTTTCTCCTAGTTTATGACACATTTTCACCTATTTTTTTCCTTTTTGTCATCTCAACCTGTTTCTGACACTACACGAGATTAATTCCTAAGACTATAAAAGTATATAGTTTCCATACAGACAACAACAGCTAAACCAAATGTAATCATGGCATGCAAGTGACGCTGAAGGACCAACAACCGATCTCAATCGAAAGCGTACAAAATAAAACGGGTTTCTACCGTGCAATGTGTGACCGCCGAAATTCCGTGCATTACATAGCGGGGCGCTCCAATTGAAGTCATGGGGACCGGTGCGTTTTATATGCGCGCACTTCAGCGTCACCCGCGTTGTGTGTTATCGCGAGAACAGCAGCACACACAAAAACATAGATATGGTTGGGTTTAGAGAAGGAATGCAGGGAAAGGCTTTAATAACACAAGAAAATCACAAAAACACACTAATAAACGGTTGGGTTTAGGGAAGAAACATTGGGAAAGGCTTAACAAAAAAACACTACAAAGTCGCAAAAACGCACAAAAAACACGCTAATAAACGGTTGGGTTTAGGGAAGAAACATTGGGAAAGGCTTAACAAAAAAACACTACAAAGTCGCAAAAACGCGCCACAAAAACACGCTAAAAAACGGCATAAAATCGCCAAACACGGGACGCGAACCCCGGTCTCCTGGGTGAAAGTCCTGTGTTTTACCCGATCCACCACCCCAACCAACCTCCTTTCATACTATAAAAGCAGTGGTTTCCATTACTGTAATTGGAGCGCTCCGCGTATCTGCTGTATGCACTATTTCAATTTCGCGTACACATTGCACGTATTTCACAGGTAGAAACCCGTGGTATTTGTGCGCTTTTCAGTGAGACTGGGCTGAGGCCAGAGCGCCACGTCCTCTTCAGACGGAGAAAGAAATGGAGACTTAACGAAAATACTCAAGCAAGAGGGGCATACACCTAAATAACTAACAAACCCAAACGCGCAAGTTCATAGGGTACCCAGGAAGCATGTGAAGTAAATCGGATGAACGGTTCTCGAGATAGTTAAAAGACGACACACACACACACACACACACACACACACACACAGAGAGAGAGAGAAGGTTCCTCCATTTATAGTCATTTTGTCACATTCAACGTCACCTGCTTAACCAGAGGAAAAGTGATGGCGTTCCCTCGAACGGTTGCGGTTACATTCGGTCTCGACATATTATTTACACACTCATACTGACCGACACTAGACCCACGACTGGCCATGGTTACATTCGGTACCCTGGTGGGCGGTCTCCTCATGACAGTCTAACTACCATGTAGCAACATTCACTTCTAACATTTAACTTAACATAACTACCAAGATAACATTACGTGTATTTGTATGTGATATAGTACTTTCCCCTTGGTAATGTAGCCTATGAATTTCCATGAACACAATTCTAAAATGCACGAGACAAAGTCTTCTGCTATCGGTAACTCAAACTTGCCGAGAACCTAGACACCCGTGATTACATAGAATCATGCATTAGGCACGCGTTACGGTCTGTTTCAGTAGCCTAGTGCACGGTCTCCTGGTGACAGCCTACCTATCACGTAACAAACATTTAACTTAACATAACTACTAAGATAACATGACGCTGCATTTCTATGTGATATCCATCTGTAATGTAGTCTATGAATTTGTATGTACACAATCATCTAAGATGCACGAGAAATAAAGGCTTCTGGAATCGGTTGATAACCTAGACACCCGTTTGAATATAGACTCATGCAGTACCCTCGGTTACGGTCCGTTCATTAGCCTGATGCGCCAATCTCCTCGTGACAGCCTACCTACCAAGTAGCAACATTCACTTCTAACATTTAACTTAACATAGCTACCAAAATAACATGACGTGTATTTGTATGTGATGTACTGTACTTCCCCATCGATAATGTGTGAATTGCCATGAACACAATCCTCTAAGATGCACCAGAAACAAGGCTTGGTTAATAAGTCAAACTTGCCGAGAACCAAGACACCACTTGATTATATTAGACTTCGGGCGGGCCGGCCGTTTGCATGATTACATTAGACTTCGGAGGGCGGCCGGTTTGCACGGTTACATTAGACTCGAGCGGGCCGGCTGGTTGCCCGCTTACATTCGGTCTCGTTCAGTAGCCTGGTGCGCGGTCTAGGTAGCTCATTTCTGATTGATTCTACCACCACCACTCCAGTGGAGGCGCTAATGAGCTAGATTACTACACACACAGTAGCAGAAGAATATCTGCTACACAGCGGCCGAATAAAGTAAAAGAAAAAAACAGGAGTGAGTCGGTTCATTGACATATGGCACCTCGAGTCTCCGGTTCAGTGACACGAAGTCGGGTTAATTAACCGGCTCTTCGGTCATTTCGTCAACACTATTGTTTAATCTAGAGGTAAATTGGCAGAGCTGGGGGAGGCACCCTGTCTCACTGACAGAGAAAACAGGCCTTCACCGGAAACCAATTAGTGGCAAACTGAGACCTCTAGTGGCAGCAAGGGTTGTTGAGAAATTAAATCCTCAGCGCTAAAACCTTTTCATCCCTCCTTTAACATAGTAAAAGTAAACAGAAATCTCTCATCTAACTGAAATGTGAGAACACAAATTTAAGAAGTATCTCTTGGTATTTGGGTAAACATTTGCCTCTAACTCATCCATTACACACCTTGCAGTGCTGTAGTACGAGGCTGGACTAGAGTCTGGACCTCAGACATTTTTCTATTGCCTCAGACTTCTTTTGGACTCGTTGGTAATTGCACTTTTACTTGTCGCAGACTTGGCCATTGGTCTTGCCAAATATTCTAGTTGCTCTCCATAAAGTCATGCATTACATACTTTTTTCTAAAGTATTGAATCACGCTTGTTCAGAAAAACAGGTATTTTTTCAATTCAAAATCCCACTAGAGCAGGCTTTGACATTGGTCTCCTGGTATATACGCCTGGCTGCATCATGTGAGGAGGCATTGTTCATTTTCATTTAGGTCACAGACACACATGTTGTCGAGCACTTTGTAGTATGGATTCTTCAGAACAAGTCATAAGTTTAGTGGTGTAATGAGCCAACACCGGGCCCTTATGTACGATTATCAAGGTGGCCCCTACTACAGAACGTGATGACGCCAATGTCCACGAGAAGAAAATAGGACAGGATAGGATCATAGAGACACAGAATATAAGAGATGAGATGACTGACAAAATCAGGAGTAGCCTACGCGCACCACAACAACAACAAAACTCTGCTGGTGACGGTGCACCATAACACATTGTTACTCACTGCTATGACTACACACACATAGGCCAAGGTATCTGCAGGATCTGAAGAGTAACTATGAGTTTAACTGATTTTCTAAACCAGAGGTAAAACAAGGCATAGATCACAGGGTTTAGACATAGAAACACACCTACAAGAACATCAAGAGTCCTGGCTGCTTTCAGCTCTGATTTCTTTTCCTTTGGAGTCACTGGAAGCTGGAGTGTGACAGCTGTAATGTGTGTGCAGTTAGCAATTTCAACAATAAAATACTTTTTTTCAATTCTGTCTTCTGTACAAACACACTTTTTAGATTTGAATTTTTCAGCCAAACTGAAAAACATCCATGTTTGACAGATATACTTCTTTGTGCTAACTTTTTTTGGGTGTGATTTCATTTCTTTTTGTCAAGTTATTGCCGTGAAATGTGTTCATATAGCGTAGAAATCTAGACGCACCTTATCGGCGCAAATGTAATTTGCAGCCAGGGGGTCTAGCAACTCTCCGTTGGTTTACGAGCTGGAAAAGCCAAACTTTAGCTCGGCCAATCACATCGTGTATAGAGTCGGTGCGTGGGCTTAACATAACGACGGACGGGGATTCACGGTTTCTGCGGATGATTCCTGCTACTTGAAAACAAAGACGATGGCGCTGCTGACCGGATACGGCAAAAGTTTAATCTATCAGCTAGCGTTGCTCTGGTTGGTTGGTGCGCTATCCTATTGCGTGCAGAGGGAATTTGAAAGACAACCGTTTATCCTGCCCCTCGGATTGAGCCCTGCCAATGGTGAGTTCCCAGGGCCAACATCTGGATGTGGGTCTGGCTTGTCATGCTAGTGTTCATAGTGACAAAGCCATGGAATATTCTAAATTCGCAAACTAAGTCTGCTCTACCAATCACGTTCAGTAAAGTGTATGTTTTTCTGTGACTTTACTATAGTTATCAAAGCAAAAGCATTTAGCCTTTATGGAGACAGATATATTTTGAAACAAGTCTTTTGGATCTTTTTGTTAGCATTTTGGTTTCATCTAACCATGTGAGTCCTCCAGCTTCATCAAACTCACAGAGAGGATAGTGTCTATGGGCGCTATCTTTCACCCGGTGCAGCACGGAGCAAAGCACGCGTCAGTGTCTTTGTTATTTTAAGACCGTCCAGCCCCACCGCGTCGTTTAAATAGCAAATGCACCTGTGCCCATCTGTGGCCCATTATTGGCCGCTGTTTCCATTGCTTGTGCAATCTCTAACGCCTTCTTGAACGCGTTGAGTGTAGCTTCTCCCAACAACCGCCGTTGAAGGCTGTTGTCACTGATTCCGCAGACTAACCTGTCGCGCAGCATGTCATCCAGGGCCGCTCCAAACTCACAGTGCTGTGATAACTGTCTCAGCGCCACGACGAAACTCCTGACCTGCGGGCATGAGTATGAAACGAGCTGAACAATTACAGATGGCTTCGGGTTGTGGTGGTCTTGCACCATCTTCACCAGCTCCTTAAACCCAATACCTCCTGGGATCCGGCGTAGCCAGGTTGCGTATCAGTTTATACGTCTTTGTCCCGCACACACTGAGGAGGGGTGGGCATTTCTTTGTCCTCTTCTGTAATGTCATTCGCCAGGAAAAGTGCTCCAGTCTCTCGACGTCAATCCAGTCACCGTCCGACTCAACATATTCACTAAATGAACCCACAGTAGCCATGCTTAAACTACTCGGAAACTTCTTCTTCAACCTAACTCGGTTTTAATCCCCGTTCGCCAGTGTTATAACCTTATACTGTTAATAATGCACGCACACTTTGAACGGCTAATGGACTTTACTTAAAGGGGTGATAGAATGATTATATAGGGTATTTCACACTGTTCCTTGTGTCTTCTAATGGGGTATGTAACATTAGTTGGGCTGAAAATGGCCTGGTTGATATTTTATTGCCCCCTTATGCATCCCTGTGTTTTGGCCCTATTTGTAACAAGAGCTTTTCTTCCAAATATGGTATGCTCATGAATATTTAGATGAGCTGCGCGCTGCTTTGTTGAGCGTTTAGCCCCGTGACACAATACACGTAGAGACGGCGCTGATTGGTTGAGCGAATCGCCATACACACGATTAGAGATTGCGTGCGATTGGTTGAGCGAATCCCCAATACACACACATTAGAAACGCAACAGAATCTCATATTCCAGACACTGCAATGTTTTCTTACCAAATTCACTTCTGAGACTTTTGCGAGAAATCAACTATATAAAGCTCAAATATGGGCCGTTTTACAAAAATGGATGGATAATTGCAAATTTGGTAAAACTGTGTGTCGGAGTTCAGCTGCCTGTGTTGCTGCCTCACGCCTGGCCTGCCTTCCTCCACAGACCCCGGCCTGCTCGATTGAGCTCCGCACGGCTGCTGCAGCCCACAGCACCTCATACCCGCCAAGAAAGTCACCGTTTGGGCTAATGGACTACTACCAATCGCGCTGCCCTGACAGAGCTCCAGGGCCTGCATCTCCTCTCTTCCTGCTAGCTAAATGGCCCGTGTGCTTGTTACACCAGCAATCTCTTACCACATGTTACACACATGTCACGCCACTTTAGCTATACAACAAATACCTAAATGTCTTATAAAGCTAACAACGGTGTCCGATTTCAAGTTAATGAATATTTGTGAACTGTAAGGGTTTCGCAGTCACCCATCCCTTCAATCCTATGTGTACAGATTGCGGCTAGTTAGCTTCATTTTTGTCGTAATTCGAGTATATTTACAGTTTGAATTTCGCACCCGCCATTTAGGCAAGGCAAGGCAGCTTTATTTGTATAGCACATTTCAGCAACAGGGCAATTCAAAGTGCTTTACATAAAACATTAAAGAGCAGTAAGAAAACAATTAAAAACAATTAAAAACATTAATAAACAAATTAAAAACATTAAAAGACAAGAATAAAATTGATAATGCAGTATAAGAAATTAAAGTTAATAAAATAGATTATTTAAAGAAAAGCAACATCAAAAGATAGGTCTTTAGCTTAGATTTAAAAGAACTGAGAGTTGGAGCGGACCTACAGGTTTCTGGGAGTTTGTTCCAAATATGTGGAGCATAAAAACTGAACGCTGCTTCCCCCTGTTTAGTTCTGACTCTGGGGACAACAAGTAGACCTGTCCCAGACGACCTGAGAGGTCTGGGTGGGGTCATAATGTAGTAGCAGATCAGAAATGTATTTTGGCCCTAAACCGTTTAGTGATTTATAAACCAGTAAAAGTATTTTGAAATCAATTCTTTGAGGCACTGGAAGCTAGTGTAGAGACTTCAGTACTGGAGTGATGTGATTCACTTTCTTGGTTTTGTAAGGACTCGAGCAGCAGCGTTCTGAATCAGCTGCAGCTGTCTGATTGATTTTTGGGGGGACCTGTAAAGGCAACACCGTTACAGTAGTCAAGTCTACTGAAGATAAAAGCATGGACAAGTTTTTCCAGATCCTGCTGAGACATAAGTCCTTTACCCTTGATATATTTTTAAGGTGATAATAGGCTGATTTTTTTATTATGTTAATGTGGCTTTTAAAATTCAGGTCTGAGTCCATGACTACACCAAGATTTCTGGCTTTGTCTGTTTTATTTAACATTGTCGTTTGAAGCTGAGCTGACTTTCAATCGTTCCTCTTTTGCTCAAAAAACAACCACCTCTTTTTTTTTTTTCTTCATTTAATTTAAGAAAGTTCTGGCACATCCAATCATTAATCTGTTCAATGCACATATTTAATTGTTGTATTGGGCTATAGTTCCCTGGCGATAAGGTTATGTAAATTTGGGTGTCATCCGCACAAATATATGGTAACTTATTTTGTTGTTTTCCATAATCTGAGCCAGTGGAAGCATGTAGATGTTGAACAGAAGAGGCCCCAGAACTGAGCCTTGGGGGAAACTCCGCACGTCATATTTGTATGCTCAGATGTATAATTACCTATAGACACAAAGTAGTCCCTATTCTTTAAATAGGATTCAAACCACTTTAGTACTGAGCCAGAAAGACCAACCCAGTTTTCCAATCGGTCAAGCAATATGTCATGGTCTACCATATCAAATGCAGCACTGAGATCCAGTAATACTAAGACTGAAATTTTGCCACTATCTGTGTTTAAGTGGATGTCATTAAAGACTTTAACAAGAGCCGTCTCAGTGCTGTGGTGTGGTCGAAAACCTGACTGGAAGGCATCAAAACTGTTGTTTAGTGATAAGAAAAGGTTGAGTTGTTGAAAAACCACTTTTTTTATGATTTTACTTAAAAATGGAAGGTTTGATATTGGCCTATAGTTGCTCATTAGTGTTGTGTCTAGATTGTTCTTTTTTAGGAGTGGCTTGATGACTGCAGTTTTCAGGGCCTGTGGGAAGATACCTGAGAGCAGAGATGTGTTTACAATCTGTAGAAGATCTGAAGCCAAACAATTCGAAACATTTTTGAAAACACCCATTGGTAGAATATCAAGGTAACAGGAGGAGGTTTTCAGATGTTGTATAATGTCCTGCAGGTTTTAAGGTTGATCGTATGAAATTGTGTCATGTTGGAATTTGTTTTGCGTGCACACTGTGACAACACATATCGTTACTTGCATATGGAAGCACTGACTGTTTGTCTAATTTTCTGAATTTTGTCTGTGAAGAAGGAGGCAAAGTCATTGCAAGCCTTGGTAGACAACAGTTCAGATGCTACTGGTACTGGAGGGTTAGTTAATCTATCGACAGTAGCAAACAAAGCACGTGAATTATTATTTATTATTATTATATATAGTTTCTGGCAATAATGTCAGAGAAAAAGGACCGCTTTCTTAGTTCCAGATTATAAATGCGAAGTCTCTCTTTATAAGTGTTATAATGGACCTGGAGATTAGATTTTCGCCAACTGCGTTCAGCTTTTCGACACTCTCTTTTTCTGTTCTCACAACTATAAAATTTCTCCATGGAGATCTTTTCTTACCAGAGACAGCTTTGACCTTAGTGGGAACAATAGCATCAATAACATTCGTAATTTTACAGTTGAAATTATCTACAAGCTCAGTGACTGAGGCCCCAGTGAGGGTGGGTGTAGAGGAGAAAAGCTGAATGAATGATTCACTGGTGTTTTCAGTGATATACCGTTTTCTGATTAACTTATACTTATACAACATCTAACTAAATGTTTTATTAAGCTAACACTGTGTCCGATTTCAAGTTAATGAATTTTTGTGAATTCCAGAGGAATTCTAAGAGGACTGCTTAGCTCTCATTGATAGAGCTCCATCCAGCCGCGGCTCTATCAATGAGACTCACAGACAAGCCGGCGTTTATTTCCCAAATCGTTTGTTTAAATAACTCAACACATTATAATTACACACATTAAAAGAGTAACTGGAACCTGTGGTAAGAGAATGCTGGCATAACAAGCTCGCTGACCGCGCTTTCACTCACATACACCGGGCATTTAGCTAGCAGGAAGAGGGGAGTTGGGGGCCCTGGAGCTCTGTCAGAGCAGCGGCGTTTCAGTAGTCCATTAGCCCAAAACGGTGACTTTGCACGGGTATGAAGTGCTGTGGGCTGCCAGACCGTAACGGAGCTCAATCGAGCTCACAGCAGGCCGGGGTCTGTGAGGGAGGCAGGCCAGGCGGGAGGCAGCAACAACAGGCAGTAACGGCCTCTGAAGTCTGACACATAGTCGGACAAAATTTGCAATTAGACATCAATTTTCGTAAAGCGGCCCATATTTGAGGTTTACATTTCTGCATAAAAAAGTCTCAGAAGTGAATTTAATGGTAAAATAGCAGATGAACAATGTATACAATTTCTGAGATCTGCACAACCTAGATTCAGAAGACTAGCTGATCTCAGATCAGTTGTGTAGCCTATGCAAATGTTGTGTCGTGACAAAGAGAGAGACTAGAGCCAAATGAGGAGGAGCCGCAATAGTTGACGTCAACTATGGGGCTTGTTGAGATTTGCCCGTTTTCAGAGGCAGTTTCAAATAGTGAGATATGCAGAGAAAAGAGGTGTCAATGGGATTTAGAGGTTCTATGCATGTCCTAGTTACCCACTAAACTGTCATTATTCAACTATGACAAGGTAAAATCAGTTTTGCATTCTATCACCCCTTTAACGTCTGCAGCAGCCCACATACACAGGTAGGAACAGCCAGGAGCAGCACATGTCAACAGGGGCCGGGTAACCCTCTTAATGTCCCTCGGGGGATCCTGGGTTAATTAATAAAGGTTCCGGGGTGCAGTACCCTTAAACACAGCGACACAGTGTCAGTCTGTAACAACTATGACTTTGTTCGACATACTATAATATGACTTTTGGACTTTTTTGACATACTATACTATGAATTTTTTGGACTTTTTTGTTATACTATACCATGACTTTTTTTACTTTTCTCAACACACTATCCTACGACTTCCCGTGCGTCACGTCCACGTGTGTAACCAGAGGAAAAGTAACTTTTGATTTTAACCCAAACCACCATCTTTTTCTAAAGTTAGGTTTTGTGCATAAACCAAACCTGGGGGTCAACTGCGTGTCAATCACTGCTCATGCACACACATTCATTCTCACTTGTGGGCTTTAGCAGAAAGGGGGGAAAGGGACTGAGAAGTTGTTGATGTTCAATTTTTTGGCTAAATCCTGGATCTTCACAAACCTACCTATAGCACCTTTAAACTTGAGGTAAATTGGCA
This sequence comes from Perca fluviatilis, assembly GCF_010015445.1. Classification (NCBI taxonomy): domain Eukaryota; kingdom Metazoa; phylum Chordata; class Actinopteri; order Perciformes; family Percidae; genus Perca; species Perca fluviatilis. The sequence goes on along the minus strand of NC_053123.1, from coordinate 35,686,740 downwards.
GAGTGGGGGAGAGGCACCCTGTCTCACAACTGACAGAGAAAACAGGCCTTCACCTAAACCAATTAGTGGCAAACAGAGACCTCTAGTGGCAGCAAGGGTTGTTGAGAAATGAAATCCTCAGCAGCTAAAACCTTTTCATCCCTCCTTTAACGTAGTAAAAGTAAACAGAAATCTCTCATCTAACTGAAATGTGAAAACACACATTTAAGAAGTATCTCCTGGGATGTGAGTAAATGTTTACCACTAACTCACACACTTGCAGAGCCGTAGCCCAAGGCTTGACTAGAGTCTGGACTCCAGATGTTTTTCTATTGCCTCAGATTTCTCTTGGACTCGTTGATAATTGCACTTGGACTTGTCTCTTGGACTTGTTTCTTGGACTTGGCCATTGGTCTTGCCAAATATTCTAGTTGGTCTCGACTGAGTCCTGCATAAAATACTTTTTATCTAAAGTAACAAAACCATCAAATCACGCTTGTTCAGAAAACAGGTATTTGTTTTTTACAAAATCCATCTAGAACGGGCATTGACGTTGGTCTCCTGGTATACACCTGACTGCATCATATGAGGAGGCATCGTTCATTTTCATTTAGGTCACAGACACACATGTTGCTGAGCACTTTGTAGTATGGATTCTTCAGGACAAGTACTAAGTTCAAGAATGGGGAACGTATCCATTATTTCAGTGACATCTGTGCTGCTTGTTAATAAAGTTATTACTATGGCCTAATTTGATCCTGCAGTTCTTATTGAAAATAATAATGCTAAATGATCCGTCTACATTGAGGCCACTTCCACCACATCGACACTATGACATATTTAAAAGATGCTTCGTATTATTAATTCAGTAATAAATAAGTCTTTTAACCCAAACATCATCAGCAGGAATATCAACAATTCTAGTGCCTTATTTACTTCTGTTGAAAAGTAAACCGTCATAGTTACATCATGACCAGTTTATTAACTGACTCAGTTTGTGCAAGTATCTGTCCTTGTCACACACATACTCTAATAAGTTATTATGTGTGTGTATATCATTTGTTATTATATTATTTGTTTAGTTTAGTGTCCAGTCAAGAAATACTCGATCATATCATCTGAAGCCTCAGCTGCTGGTCAACACCTTAAATACCTAAAAGTTATATTAACAGTCATCTCGTAGGTATAAGAGGATCCTATGTTGACTTCTGCCAATCAAAATACTTTTTCATCATCTCTTCGTGCCTAACCCTAACCCTAGTTTCTCCCTCTGACCCTAATTAATCCCTCCATTCCTGACCTTAACCCCAGACACGACCTTTCTGGATGACATCACATTACGTTGACACTGTTTTTATTGTTGATGTTTTAAACTAAGTCCTGCTGCTTTAACAGAGTGACCACATTTAAATGAATGAGAGGGCTGTGTTTTTCTACAGACTAAACACAGCTTCACACCTCAGAAACAATTATCACTGAGTGAGATTTTAGCACAAATGGAAAATAGCCTTTAACCCCCCCCAGTGGTCATTAAGAGTATCTGGTTCTGTCTCTGACTCTGATCAATGCCCTGCAGCCTTGGAAACCTTAGAGACACGGTAAACACATGTGTCTTTGTCTATCTGGATGATGCAGAGGTCCCTGGGTGGTTTTACTTTCTACAGAAAATTCATCTGCAATTACATATCTGTTGCTGCTCCACTCCATCACTTATCCTCTCACCCCACCTCAATATCACCTGTAGATAATCCTGTCTTCTCAAATAATCTGTTAAATAGTGTTTTAAATACTACTGTCATAGAGACAAGATATGTTATACATGGATCAAATATGAATGGCACTAAACTGATATTATTAAAACTACTTTGTAAAGGGGTCAAGATCTTTTTGTACTAACAGTTTTATGTGAAACACAGTTACTGTTCATAAGTGATGTTTTTCTATGCTTGAAGAGAAAGTGTGGATGGTCAGGGGCATCTATTTTATTTCTGTCTGTAACTAAATGGACACTAATTACTTGGATGATGCTTTCACCAATATAGTGACATGAATACAAAGCTTTTGTAGCTCTTTTGTTGTGTTGGGATGACATTTTTCCTATCATGAAGAAAAATAAGTTTCACTTGGAAAAAAGACTATTTATATGTGTCATACATATGTGAATATGAGATTACTTAAAAAACTGTATATGGTGCTTATGACTCTCTTTAAATGCAGCAGCATCAGAGAGACAAAATACACAACAAGATAAAGCTGAAGCACAGGTCTTTCATTTGTTGATCATACATAATTTAGACTTAAAGACAGGAAAGGATATCTTCACTTTCTGTATACAACAAATGATCACTGAACAGCAGGAACATATTCATTAATTTATCCTTAGACAGAATCTGATCTCAGTCCCTCCACAGTCTCTCTACAGCATGGTGGTCTCACAGGAGCCAGGCTGCAGGATCTGAAGAGTAACTATGAGTTTAACTGCTTTTCTAAACCAGGGGTAAAACAAGGCATAGATCACAGGGTTTAGACAAGAGTTACAATAGAACACAAAGATAACATAGGATGCAGATGAAGCATTGACCAAGCTGTCACCTGCAAGAGAGACAGAGTAATATGGGCAGAAACACATTAGAAACACAACTACCAGAACACCAAGAGTCCTGGCTGCTTTCAGCTCGGATTTCTTTGCCTTTGGAGTCACTGAAAGCTGGAGTGTGACAGCTGTAATGTGAGAGCGCATGGCACGAGCCTGAGACACAGCCACGGCAAATACTCTCACATACAGAGCTATGATGAGAATAACTGGAACAATAAAGGACAAAACAACATCTAGAGCTCCTAAGAAATAGTCAACGACAAACACACATTCTCCATAGCAGGAATAAAACCTCCCCGGTTGAGTCAGTTCATCCTTCACAAAGAGAAAGCTGTAGGAAACAGAATAGAGCCAACACAGACAAACACAGAGTTTAACTCTGTTGACAGTGATCCTCGTGGTGTAATGGAGAGGGTAACAGATAGCCACATAACGGTCAACTGATATGAGCACCATGTCAAATATTGAGGCTGAGGGAATGATGCCTGAAAAAATAATATACGTAGCACACACAAAGTCACCAAGAAACCAGCAGGACGTTTGTCGGAGAACTTCTCTGGGCATCAGCACGAGGCCCACTAGAAAGTCTGAGACAGCCAGAGAGAGGAGGAGGATGTTGGTGGGTGTGTGGAGCTGCCTGGAGGGAAAGAGAAAAGCACCATTACACCAACAAGAATGACAGAACAACCCAAACACGTTATCAAAATAAAAATGCATATGAGCTTCAATATTTTCCATTCCACCACATCAGTAGTTACCATATGTTTAAGTGTAGACAGTTAAAATGACTTGGTTGAGGTCACGGTGGACAGAAAGCAATGCTTAGTATTGGTAAGAGAGAGGACATGAACAACAGTCTCTGGTATCAAAGTCAGACATTTGGAGCATCATTATTCAGTACTATCAATCAAATTCAATCAAAAATCAAAATAGTATTAGCTCAAAGACAATTCTTCTAAATATACAGCAGCTGTTCACATTTTTAAGTTACATATCCTGTAGAGAGAAGCTGAGAAGTTAGCATTTGCCTGTAGTGGGAGATAGAGATGATGATGAGCAGGTTGAGAGTCACAGTGAGCAGAGAGATGGAGTACAGCATGATGGTAACTGTTTGGGGCAAAGGAGACAAGGGCTTCCTGCAGGAGGTGTTTGGGAACTGTGGAAAGCAGAGCTGGGCTCTGTCCTCAACCTCCATCTGCAGAGATCTGCAGATAGCTGCAGCTCTGGCAGCTTTCTGAACTAACCGGAGTCATGTAACTGATTTATCTCTCTCACATTCTCTTCATCCCTCCTCCCTCTCAGTCTCTGTGTGACTCTGATGCCCCTCCTTCCTAACTCTGCACATCCCACCATTATCTTCATCACTTTCTCTGTAACCCTGCCTTTCTCACTGTCTCTCTATCCAATCTCTCCTTTGTAACTCTCTACCCTTGTTTCCTTTGTGCTATTATTGTCCTAGAGATCACGTTTCATCTTACTAAAACAGTAATAGTAGAAACATTACTGTCCCGCAGAAGAAAACCACATCCAATATTAAATGAAGTTAAGTGTTCACACAATACAGTAACATGAGCTATTTAAATTATCTGGACACATGGTTGATCATTATTTGCTCTTACCAGAGTATCACAGTTTTAACTTTTTCCATAGCTATCCCACCAAGTCTGCTTAATGACTCGTGTCAACTGGTTAAAAATCACCTACGTTCCCTCTTTACCGTTTTTCTTAGTGCAGCCCCATGGAAACCATACACAATGGTTGCAAAGCTGTGTCATTCTCCAGTCTCTGCCCTCTTCTGCAAATATGGTCACTTCTGGCTACAAAATATGCAAAAGTCCAGGTTTCATTATGGCAGTCCACAAACCAACAGGCACTTACTGATCAGAATGAGTCTTTAAATTAAATTAGGGTGGCCCCTAAATCATGGTTGCAGCATGTCACCATGGTCCTGCTGCCTGCCCTGCTACGTCCTGCTACACCTGCTACGCTCTGCTACGTCCTGTGACGCCCTGCTATACCCTGCTACATCCTGTAACATCCTGCAGTGCCCTGCTATGCCATGAACTACAACTACTATTTCTAGTCACTGATCCATTATCTTTATTGTGACTATTATTGCCATTGTTCATCACACCCCCAACTGGCACCGTCAGACACCGCCTACCAAGAGCCTGGGTCTGTCCCAGGTTTCTTCCTGAGAGGGAGTTTTTCCTCGCCACTGTCGCACTGAATGCTTGCTCTTCAATTACTGGAATTGTTGGGTCTTTGTAAATTGTAGAGTGTGGTCTAGACCTACTCTATCTGTAAAGGGTCTTGAGATAACTCTTGTTATGAATTGATACTATAAATAAAATTGAATTGAATTGAAATGACAAACAATGTTTGAGGTTGTAGTCTGGCCGTCCGAGATTTTTGATAAGCAGGTCTTGGTTTCAGCAGTTTGCTTTTTTCCTTCTTGCGTGAAACTTTTAAATCCAATGTGATTACTCGTGACCCTGAGGCAACCATTGTTGTGGTCTGACTAATGAGGCTTTATTAGGGGTCTTTGATGTAGCGTGTTGCCAGGTATGGATTGGACATTGCTAGTACCGGTAGATTTCTCGGTGGTCCGGTCTATTTGTGTGGACTGCATGTGGTGCATGCCGGTCAACCTTTCCCAGACCCACTCTCAGTTACAACTGAGAAGGGTCTGGTGTCTACCAGGCTATATTTAACAGCTGACGTCCAAACTTATGAATACATGCAAGTCATCCGAGTCATCATGCCTCAATTGAAGTCAAGTCTCGAGTCATTAACTTATAATCCAAGTCGAGTCTCAAGTCATTAATTTTTCTCAAGTCAAGTTGTAAGTCATTAAAACGATGACTCAAGTCAACTTGACTCCAAGTCCTCCCTGGCCTTTTCCAAACAGTGTCCACTGACGGCTTCTCAGATGGTTCTGTGTCACAAACCATCTGACGCGTCAGGTTAATACTAAGTGGAGGCTCATTTACCTAAACTAATAAATTTCCAATTGTCCTTTTCCCTGTCATTCCACAGTAACGCCCACTGCCATCTGTGAGACGGTGCCAGAGTTAGCCCCGGAAGTCTCATTCTTCAGGGGGAAATTGTTTGCAAGCTCTGCTCCAGAACCTGTATATCCTGAGCCTGTTCCAGCCTAGTCTAAATCTTCCAACCTTTGCTCCCAGACAAGCAGGGGGATAGCGGGCAACCTGCTTGTCTGGGAGCAAAGGTTGGAAGATTTAGCAGAAGATTTAGACAAGCAGGTTGCCCGCTAGCCCCCTGCTTGAATCCCTGCCGACTTCTAATTACTGTAATTCTCGGCCTGCTAACATAGCCAAACTGTCAGCAAGCTTTGGTTCTTCCCACTTCCCCTCTGTCCCCTCCATTGCAGTCTCACTGAAGCAAAAGATGCAGAACCAGAACAAGTAGGATTATGTTTTCCAAACCAAATGACAATATAGGTTGTTTATTCCTACCCTCTAATACGAACCATAGGAGAATTATATGAATTAACGCCCTATCGTTGGCAAGAAAATATGCCCCACTACTTCTGTTTTTGAACAGAACACGGTCCCCGGTCTCCTGGATGAAAGTCCTGTGTTTGTTTGACCCATCCACCCCCCCAACCTGCTTTCTTACACGGAATTTGGCGCTCTTATACTTTGTGTCCTTATTTAATGCTTTGCTCATATGGCTCCTTCTGTACATTCTGGTGTACTCCGGCAGCACTACAACCCTCTTTACCTGCTAAATCCTCCACTTTATTCACCAGCTGGTCTCTAACTGTCTATTTGCTGCAGAGCTACACCAAACTATTTGGTACAGTGGGTTTTAGTGTCTTGAAATGGACTCTGATGAGAGGTGAGTGTCTGATATCTTAAGGCATATTGGTGGTGGAAGAGCGTGGTCCCCCCCCGAAGCGCTTTGAGTGTATGATTAAGCGCTATATAAATGTATGGAATTATTATTATTATTATTATTATTATTATTATTATTATTATTATTATTATTATTATTAAAGCTGTGGGAGTGAATTAAAACATTAAAGGTTTGGGCCTTAAAACCAAAATACCAGTGAGTTAAAAACACTCTGTAGAGCTGAGAGGAGCTGCACAGTCAGGAGATAATTCTCTGTAGATTTGTGACTGGCAACAACCCCTCTCACATTACACATGCTAATTGAATCCCTTTTTACTTAAAATAATCAAAAAAATTCCAATTGACTAAATTAGTTAATTGTCAGACACAATATCAACTGAAAAAACAGTCCTGTTCAGTAATGATGACATCACATGTTGATGGGTTCATGCTGATGCTTGTTTGTCTTCACACCTCTGCTGGCAGTGACACCTCATTGGTCGAGATGTCATCACCTGACTAACCCATGCAGGTGTCAACAAACTTCCTGTCCAGAGGGGTTCAGCACACCGCCTTTAGGAGCCACTAATGGGCTGCAAAACATTGTTCATAGAGAGGGCAGATTAAATCTCACGGGACCTGTTGGGAACTGTTTGAGTGTCTGATGAAGCCCACTATACACAACAAAGTAAATGGTCATTTAGCCCTTCAAACACTGATCTATTGGGAGATGAGTTTGGCACTTCTGTTTTAGCTCTGCTCATTAAGACACAATACTTGTAGCATACACACAAACTTTGCCTTATTATTAATTTTTGCCTAATTAAGGTGAAACAGAGGAAAAGCATTAGTATCATTCTTGAACTAGTCAAGAATACACATTTAAATGCTTTCAAGTTATTAACGATTATGCACAATCAAGTTATATACATAATTTCTTTCAGGAGAACCTGGGCTGTCAGGATATGCATTCTGCAGGGATGCCACATAAATGTGTAAATTGTTATATGACTATAGAGACAAAAGAAAAGACTAAACAGAAATGTATTTAAATCACACAAAGAACAACAATGACTTCCTTTTGGCTTTTAAAACGTGTTCTTCTAGGTGTGTGCAATCAGGGCAAATAAGAATAAACTCTGTTTCTAACAAAAATATAAAACTATTTAGGTTTTTTCCCAGAAAATTCCATACACTTTTATCCAAAAATGTTAGTTGTGTCAGCTCCAGAGCATTATCTGTCTGCTATTTGACATCAGTAGGCCAAACTACACTCATTTCAACCTCCAGGCTTCATTCAGGCATTTCTTTTCTTTCTCTCCTCTGCCTTCCAATACACACACACAGTCCTAGTAAATAAGACCCTCCTTTAAGGTCTCTTTATTGGTTGAGTAAACTTGATCCCCCAAATTTACTTGATGTCATTGGTCAAGCCAGCTGTCCGTCAAAAGGGCCCTTATCAAAGATGGCATCCGGGTAACACGAAGACATCGTTTTTTTAGTACAAAAAGATGACTAAACACAGTAAATAGCAGTTCAATTGTGGATTTATTGCTCTGGAATTATTGTGCAAAGTCTCCAAAAAGTCCCTGTCCTCACGGCCAGATTACTAAACTACAATTGTCAGAGGACCTCGTTGAAATTTCTCTGCTTCTAGACAAAAACTAGGAAGTCTCTACACTATATTGATCAGGAGATATTTAATAAGACAAATAAATGATGTGTTTCTCCCGTCGCAGGCAACAGCTCCGACCAAATAAAGTTAAAATGTATTTTGTTTACTTTCTCTGAATTATCTAATCACCTAATCTTTCTGTTGGCTGCTTGTTTTAGCCTCTTCACCGCAGTGATGTGCAGCCACATTTTAGAGCTCAAATCCAAAGATAATGGCAGACTTATTTAAAAATGTGAAAGAACAACATTGGCAACAAACAATGGAGTCACTCAATTCTCACTGGCTACCAGCCAATGTGGCAGGTAGATTGAGAGTTTTACCGCCCAATGGCAAAATTCACCTGCATTTGGCGTGTGGTTGGGTGTTGATTTCAGGCCCTGGTTGTAAGTATGATGGGTATCACTGAGGTTGTTCACTTGTACTTTATGTTTGCTGTTCGTAAAGTTAGGATACACCTTGCCCCATGGTTGATCTCAGCACTTCCTATGATGCTCCGTGATTTGCAGTGGTTAAATTGGCTTTTGTAGGGAGGGGGAGCCCTTAATTAAGGAGAATGGTCGTCATTCAAAATCGTGCCGTAAAATGACTTAATGTGTTTTTACACCAAATGGGCTCTTTTTCCAGTATTAATGTGTAAGGTAGGGTTGATAAGTTATTCAAACAAAGAGAAATACTTCACAATTCACTTACTTTATTATTATTAATTTTTTTTAACCTTTTATAGGCTAATGTTAACAGGCAGGCAATGGATTTCACCCTTGGAAAATGTATGAAATTGAACATGTTTGAAAATATTGGTTGGCAAATATGTAAACATCTTTTTAAACAAGAAAATTATGTTGATTTAAGAGAATCAGAAACCACTATTATAGCCTTTTTAACAGTGATTGGCTGGCCCAGCTTGTTAATAGCCAGTGTATGTTCATTTTAGCTTCCAGTTTGTTAGATGGCATCAACATTTGGTCTGATCATAACTGGCCTGGCTTCCAGATTTGTTTGGTGACTTATGATGTGGGGGTCTGGGAGTCCTCCCACAGAATTTTTTTAGCATTAAACACTTCATTTTCTGCATTTTGGTGAATCTTTATGCACCTATTTCTACCTTTATCTTTATGTAAAGGGAAACATTAGGCTACAATCCAAATATAACAACATAATGGAAAATATTGCAGTAAGGCTGTCAGGAATTCTGTATTGCTTTCATCTATTTATTCTCCTTTAGATTGACTTTTCTAATTATATCTGAGTCAGCACACATGTAGCTTAGGCATCATTTATTCTTCCCTTTTTTGCATCTTTTGTTGGGGAAGTAACCTCCGTAGATGTGCATATGACAATTATTCACCTCCAGTGATACATTATTAATTTAATTTATTAATAAACCTCTTGATTGTAATATTTCAGATGATTGAGCAAGATTTCTGCTCATGTCCAAAAGTTTGTGCACATTCAAAATATAACTCATCCCATCTGTGCTCTATGAGATTTGAAGAAGTCATGATATTTTGTGAAAAAAAATAAAGTTATATTATAGGCTATTACGAGAATAAAGTCACTATATTTTAGAAAATAATCTATAGGCTACCTGCACCGTAGTCTGCTGTGCATTACGTGATTGCTCTGCTGATACGGTAGATCTCAGACCTCCTGACAGACACAGAGCCCCGTTTGAAACACAGAGCCCCATTTGAGACGTTTAGGGAAGAGGCTGTACGCTGCTAAACATCGGAGGTGGAAACCCAAAACTTATGGCAGAAATAAACGGAGCTCAAAGGCAACACATCTGCCGCAGCATGTCCACAGCAGAGCGCATCCATAAACCTGAAGCTGCGCAGCTTTTTACAGCGAGAGTGGACACTAAGCAACGTCCGGTTTCATATTTGTCAGTCAACTTTTCAAAATACATTTGAGGTTACACTCAAAACATTCGGGGCTGAACCCCCGGCAAAATGTTTGATGCTGAAGAAGACGGAGCAGAGCTCCGGCAGGGTGTGTTGTGAACCTGAGGAGGGGGAGCTGCGCTCCGGTGCGCTCCGGCCCAATTTAACCTCTGGTGATTTGGACACATATTGTTCCTACATAAACATTAGGGGAAAAAGCCAAAGCATCATCTTTTGACCTGTTATCCAGGTCTGCAAATTCATCAAAAAACACAGCACTGTCACCCAGAAGACTGGGATTCATGTACCGTTTGAAAATAAAATAAAGTCATCATTAGATGGTCTAGAGATGGTGTTGCTAGCTTGATCTCATCTGTGTTTAAATTTGAAAACTTGAGCCATCTGAGTCGGCAGGAGGTTAGCAGAGTCGGCAGAAGACTGGCAAGTCTATTTCCAAATCCTGATGAGTGACTTGTAGCCACATGCCATCACCGTTCAACATCAACCACATATAGCACAACTAATATTTGTAAAATAGACAATAGAGTATACTTTTTATAGACAAAAAAGCAACTAGAGAGTTTCGGGGCCTTCTAGAACATTCAATTCAATTGTATTTATAGTATCAAATCATAACACAAGTTATCTTGAGACACTTTACAGATAGAGTAGGTCTAGACCACACTCTATAATTTACAAAGCCCCAACAATTACAGTAATTCCCTCAAGAGCAAGCAATGCGACAGTGGCGAGGAAAAACTCCCTCTTGGGAAGAAATCTCGGACAGACCCAGGCTCTTGGTAGGCGGTGTCTGACGGTGCCGGTTGGGGATATGATGAACAGTGGCGATAGTAGTCACATTAATAATGGAACAGTGACTTCAAATGGTAGTCGTAGTAGTTCATGTCATATCAGGGCGCTGCAGGGTGTTACAGGATGTAGCGTGGCCCAGCAGAGCATGGATGGACGTAGCAGGAAGCAGCAGGGTTCAGCAGGACGCAGCATGACATTGCAGGGCACCACAAAGCTTAGCAGGGAGTGCAGCAGGACCACGGCGACAGCTGCAACCAGGATTTTGGTGCCAACGTTCTCCAAGGAAATACGCTGGGTGAAAAAACATAAGGACTCCGGGGTGTAAACTCCCCAGAAACTAGGATTAATAACAAGCATTTCTGGGACGGGATGCACACAAATGGTAATAGAAAGGGAGAGGAGAGAGCATCCCAGTGTGTCAAAGGAAGGAATTCCCCTGGCAGTCTAGAACTATAACAGCGTAACTAAGAGAGACAGGTCAAAAGGAGAGGTAGCCTTTTCGGGCTTGGAACTCTCCCCTGCCGGATCGGGCTGTGCTGGCCTGCCTCCCTCAACTTTTGTTACATTATTAATCTGACGACTATGAAGAGAAGCATGTGGGCCGGGTTAGGCGGACGCTGCAACTCCTCACTCCCTAACTATAAGCTTTATCAAATAGGAGAGTTTTAAGTTCATTCTTAAATGTGGTGACAGTTTCTGCCCCCCGAACCCAGATTGGGAGCTGGTTCCATAGGAGAGGAGCCTGATAACTGAAGGCTCTGGCTCCCATTCTGCTTTTAGAGACTCTAGGTACCACAAGTAAATCTGCATTCGCGGAGCGCAGTGCTCTAGTGGGACAGTAAGGTATTAGGAGCTCTTCTAGATATGATGGTGCTTGACCATTTAGAGCTTTGTAGGTCAGAAAAAGGATTTTAAATTCAATCCTGGATTTTACAGGAAGCCAATGCAGAGAAGCTAATACAGGAGATATATGATCTCTTTTCTTAGTTCTTGTGAGAACACGCGCTGCAGCATTCTGGATCAGCTGTAGAGTCTTAAGGGACTTATTTGAGCAACCTGACAGTAGGGAATTACAATAGTCCAGCCTGGAAGTAACGAATGCATGGACTAGTTTTCAGCGTCGTTTTGAGACAGGATATTCCTAATTTTGGCAATGTTATGAAGATGAAAAAAGGCTGTTCTTGAGGTTTGTTTTAGATGGGCGTTGAAGGATATATCCTGATAAAAAATAACCCCTAGATTTCTGACAGTAGTGCTGGAGGCCAGGGCAATACCATCCAGAATAGCTATGTCTTTAGATAATGAGGTTCGGAGGTGTTTAGGGCCCAGCACAATAACTTCAGTTTTGTTAGAGTTTAACATCAGAAAATTATAGGTCATCCAGGATTTTATATCTTTAATGCACGCTTGAAGTTTAGCTAGCTGACTGGTTTCGTCTGGTTTGATTGACAAGTATAATTGGGTGTAATCCACATAACAGTGAAAGTTAATTGAGTGTTTCCTAATAATATTACCAAGAGGAAGCATATATAAGGAGAATAGAATTGGTCCAAGCACTGAGCCTTGTGGGACGCCATGGCTAACTTTAGCGTACTTGGAGGATTTATCATTAACATTAACAAATTGAGATCGATCAGAGAAATAGGACTAAAACCAGCTTAGACAGATTCCTTTAATGCCAACAAAAGGTTCCAATCTCTGTAACAGGATTGTATGGTCAATAGTGTCAAATGCAGCACTAAGATCTAGTAAAACAAGAATGGAGACAAGTCCTTTGTCTGCAGCAGTTAGAAGGTCGTTAGTAATTTTCACCAGTACCGTCTCTGTGCTATGATGCTTTCTAAATCCTGATTGAAAGTCATCAAATAAACTATTGCTATGTAGAAAATCACATAACTGATTAGAAACTACCTTCTCAAGGATCTTGGAGAGAAAGGGAAGGTTAGATATAGGTCTATAGTTTGCTAAGACCTCAGGATTGAGGGTGGGTTTTTTCAGAAGAGGTTTTATCACAGCTACTTTAAATGACTGCGGTACATAACCTGTTAATAAGGACATATTGATCATATCTAGTAATGAAGTGTTAACCACGGGTAACGCTTCTTTGAGTAGTCTTGTTGGGATGGGGTCTAAGAGACAGGTAGATGGCTTAGCTGAGGATATCTTTAACATTAATTGTTGAAGGTCTATAGGACAAAAGCAGTCTAAGTATATGTCGGGAATAGTCGTTCTTTCTAGCGGTCCTGCGTTTAAAGGTGAACCGTTAGAAGTTGAGGGCAAAAGGTGATAGATTTTATCTCTAATTGTTATAATTTTATCATTATAGAAGCTCATGAAGTCATCACTACTCAGAGCTAGAGGAATAGATGGCTCAGTAGAGCTGTGACTATCTGTCAGCCTGGCTACAGTGCTGAAAAGAAACCTTGGGTTGTTCTTATTTTCTTCTATTAGTGATGAGTAATAGTCTGATCTGGCCTTTCTTAGGACCTTCATATAGGTTTTGAGACTTTCTTGCCAATCCAAACGAGATTCTTCCACTTTGGTGGAACGCCATTTACTTTTGAGGTTTCGCGAGATTTGTTTTAATTTGCGAGTTTGGGAGTTATACCAAGGTGCTAGTTTCTTTGCTTCATCGTCTTCGTTTTGAGGAGAGCAACAGCGTCTTAAGTCGTCCGTAGGCAGGTCGTAGCACCGTCTACAAATGTATCAATCTGAGAGGGACTGAGGTTAACATAAAGGTCCTCTGTTATGTTAAGGCATGACATAGAGTCAAATGCTGTTGGAATATCTTCCTTAAATTTAGCTATAGCACTGTCAGATAGGCATCTAGTATAGAAGCTTTTATCTAATTTAGTATAGTCAGGTAGTAAGAATTCGAAAGTAATTAAAGAATGATCTGATAATAACGAATTCTGCGGACATATTATTAAATCCTCAGTTTCAATACCATATGCCAGCACAAGGTCGAGGGTGTGGTTAAAACAGTGCGTCGCCTTGTGCACACTCTGACTGAAACCGATTGAATCCAGTAATGAGTTGAAAGCAGTACTAAGGCTATCATTGTCAACGTCCACATGGATATTAAAATCAGTACTTTGTCTGATTTAAGGACTAAACATGATAAAAACTCTGAGAATTCAGAGAAAAATTCAGAATACGGACCTGGAGCCCTGTAAATAACAACGAATATAATTGGCTGTAATGTTTTCCATTTAGGATGTTGAAGATTAAGAACAAGACTTTCCAACGAGTTATAATTTAGTTTTGGTTTAGGATTAATTAACAGGCTTGAATCAAAGATGGCTGCAACACCCCCTCCTCGGCCTGAGCCTCTAGGAATTTGAGTATTAATATGACTGGGAGGAGTCCCTTCATTTAGACTAACATATTCTTCATGGCCCAGCCAGGTTTCAGTAAGACAAAATAAATAAATTTTATTATCTATAATATCAAATCGTTTACCAATACTACTTTAGAAGACAGAGATCTAATATTTAATAGTCCACATCTAATTTTCCTATTTTGTTCTATCGTTGCAGTCATTTTAATTCTAATTAGGTTGTTGAGTATAGCGCATCTTTTGTTTACCTTTGATTTAACCGATCTGAATCGGGGGACAGACACCGTGCTTATTAGACTATGAGTGGGTGACTGCTCCAACGGAAGCACAGAGGGGCGCGTAGCACTGCAACTCTGATTACTAATATCAAACTTGGGTTGTTGTGGGATGAATGCCATCTCTCCTAATCCCCAGAACGCCCCCCAGTTATTCACATAGCCCACATCATTAGCTGGGCACCACCCCAACAACCAGCGGTGGAAGGATGACGTACAATTGTACATTTCATCACTGGTCAGGTTTGGCAGGGGTCCAGAGAACACTACTGAGTCCGACATTGTCTTTGCGTATACACAAATTGACTCAACATTCATTTTAGTGATCTCCGATTTATGACCATTACCCCCTACGTGAAGTACGATCTTACTGTATTTACGGTTCTTTTTAGCCAGCAGCTTTAGATGGGATTCTATATCGCCCGCTCTAGCCCCGGGGACACATATGACCGCAGCCGCTGGGGCCGCCGGCTTCACATGTCGCAGTATAGAGCTCCCAATAACCAGAATTGGCTTCTCAGCGGATGTATCACTGAGTAGGGAGAAACTGTTAGAGAGGCGAAGATGCTCCGGTTTAGAGTGACCGTCATCATGTGCACTCCCTGGTTTACATCTAACGCTACGCTTCCCTCCACGCTCCCTCGGACAGTCACCCAACTTCGCCCAGCTGCTCGGGGTCTGCCGGGGGACAGCTAGCAGAAGCTACAGAAGCTACATTATGTTGGCCCGCACGAGCTACGGCACTGGCGAGCTACGGAAGCATACAATTCTGATTCCATGGGCGGAGACGCGTGCCTCAAACTCACTAAGCCTTGCCTCCAGAGCAGCGAATATACTACATTTATTACCTGTATCATTATCACTAAAGGAGGCAGAGGAATAGCTAAACATTTGACACACAGAGCAAGAAAGGAAAAGGAGAGGGAAATTAGCCATTGCTAATGGCTAAGCTAAAGTAGCTAACAGCGTTTTAACAATTGTAAGATCAGCGAGGCAGTCGCTGTAAGAGAAGCGAAGTATAAGTGCTAGAGTAGAACAATTGTAATTCAAATGCAATCCAGCCAAATACGCTATTAGAAAAAAATTTTAAATTATTTGAGAATAAAATTAAATTTTGTTAATTGAATATGGTCCTTTGTGTTTGGATCTTCACTTCGTGTGTACGGCTGGCTATTCTTCTATTGCCTCAGTTTATTTTTTTGGTTTGTTTTGCCTTTTGGTTTCAATCTGTTCTATTATACTTTTTTCTAAAGTTGTACTTTTCAGAACAGATATTTTTCAATTCAAAATCCACTAGGCAGGCTTTGACATTGGTCCTGGTATTCTGCTGCATCATGTGAGGAGGCATGTTCATTTTCATTTAGGTCCCAAATGTTGTTGAGACTTGTAGTATGGTTTTAGAACAATTAGTATGGTGTTGAGCAACACCGGCCTATGTAGGTTATCCTACAGAACGTGATGACGCAATGTCCACGAGTAAGCTACCATGAATAGGACAGGATAGGATCATAGAGACACAGCATATAAGAGATGAGATGACTCACAAAATCAGGAGTAGCCTACGCGCACCACAACAACAACAAAACACTGCTGGTGACGGCGCACCATAACACATGAAAAAACTCTGCTGGTGACGGAGCACCGTAACACATTGTTAGTCACTGCTATGACTACACACACATATGCTGAGGTATTTGCAGGATCTGAAGAGTAACTATGAGTTTAACTGATTTTCTAAACCAGGGGTAAAACAAGGCATAGATCACAGGGTTTAGACATAGAAACACACCTACCAGAACACCAAGATTCCTGGCTGCTTTCAGCTCTGATTTCTTTTCCTTTGGAGTCACTGGAAGCTGGAGTGTGACAGCTGTAATGTGAGAGTTGCAGTTAGATTTCAACAATAAAATAAATTTTTTTCAATTCTGTCTTCTGTACAAACAACTTTTTAGATTTGAATTTTTCAGCCAAACTGAAAAACATCCATGTTTTACAGATATACTTCTTTGTGCTAACTTTTTTTTGGGTGTGATTTCATTTCTTTTTGTCAAGTTATTGCCGTGAAATGTGTTCATATAGCGTAGAAATCTAGACGCACCTTATCGGCAGCAAATGTAATTTGCAGCCAGGGGGTCTAGCAACTCTCCGTTGGTTTACGAGCTGGAAAAGCCAAACTTTAGCTCGGCCAATCACATCGTGTATAGAAACGGTGGGCGGGCTTAACATAACGACGGCAGAGTTACGACAATTCTGCGTGATTTCCCTGCTACTTGAAAACAAAGACGATGGCTGCTGCCGAAGTTTAATCCATCAACTAACTTTGCTCTGGTTGGTTGGAGCGCTATCCTATTGCGTGCAGAGAGAATTTGAAATTCAAATTATCCCGCCCCTTGGATTGAGCCCTGCCAATGGTGAGTTCCCAGGGCCAACATCTGGATGTGGGTCTGGCTTGTCATGCTAGTGTCATAGTGACAAAGCCATGGAATATTCTAAATTCGCAATTCAATCTGCTGCTCTACCAATCACGTTCAGTAAAGTGTATGTTTTTCTGTGACTTTAATATAGTTATCAAAGCAAAAGCATTTAGCCTTTATGGAAACAAGTCTTTTTGGATCTTTTTGTTAGCAGTTTGGTTTTCATCTAACCATGTGAGTATCCTCCAGCTTCATCAAACCCACAGAGAGGATAGTGTCTATGGGCGCTATCTTTCACCCGGCGCAGCACGGAGCAAAGCACGACGTAAGTGTCTTTGTTATTTTAAGACCGTCCAGCACCCACGTCGTTTAAATAGCAAATGCACCTGTGCCCATCTGTGGCCCATTATTGGCCGCTGTTTCCATTGCATGTGCAATCTCTAACGCCTTCTTGAACGTGAGTGTAGCTTCTCCCAACAACCGCCGTTGAAGGCTGTTGTCACTGATTCCGCAGACTAACCTGTCGCGCAGCATGTCATCCAGGGCCGCTCCAAACTCACAGTGCTGTGATAACTGTCTCAGCTCCGCCACCGAAACTCCTGACCTGCGGGCATGAGTATGAAACTTGAAGCATTGAACAATTACAGATGGCTTCGGGTTGTGGTGGTCTTGCACCATCTTCACCAGCTCCTTAAACCCAATACCTCCTGGGATCCGCGGCGTAGCCAGGTTGCGTATCAGTTTATACGTCTTTGTCTCGCACACACTGAGGAGGATGGAGCATTTCTTGTCCTCTTCTGTAATGTCATTCGCCAGGAAAAAGTGCTCCAGTCTCTCAATGTCAATCCAGTCACCGTCCGACTCAACATATTCACTAAATGAACCCACAGTAGCCATGCTTAAACTACTCGGAAACTTCTTCTTCAACCTAACTCGGTTTTAATCCTCGTCGCCAGTGTTATAACCTTATACTGTTAATAATGGATGCACACTTTGAACGGCTAATGGACTTTACTTAAAGGGGTGATAGAATGATTATATAGGGTATTTCACACTGTTCCTTATGGTCTCCTAATGGGGTATGTAACATTGGTTGGGCTGAAAATGGCCTGGTTGATATTTTATTGCCCCTTATGCATCCCTGTGTTTTGGCCCCATTTGTAACAAGAGCTTTTCTTCCAAATATGGTATGGTCATGAATATTTAGATGAGCTGCGCGCTGCTTGGTTGAGCCTTAGCCCAGTACACACACGTAGAGACGCACGCTGATTGGTTGCGCGAATCGCCATACACACGCATTAGAGATTGCGTGCTGATTGGTTGAGCGAATCCCCAATACACACACATTAGAAATGCAACAGAATCTCATTTTCCAGACACTGCAATGTTTTCTTACCAAATTCACTTCTGAGACTTTTTTATGCGAGAAATCAACTATATAAAGCTCAAATATGGGCCGTTTTACGAAAATGGATGGATAATTGCAAATTTGGTAAAACTGTGTGTCGGAGTTCAGCTGCCTGTGTTGCTGCCTTCCTCCACAGACCCCGGCCTGCTGTGAGCTCGATTGAGCTCCGGCACGGCTGCTGCAGCCTACAGCACCTCATACCCGCGCAAAGTCACCGTTTGGGCTAATGGACTATTACCAAACGCCGCTGCCCTGACAAAGCTCCAGGGCCTGCATCTCCTCTCTTCCTGCTAGCTAAATGGCCCGTGTGTGAGAGCGCGGTCAGCGAGCTTATTACACCAGCAATCTCTTACCACATGTTACACACATGTCACGCCACTTAGCTATACAACATATACCTAAATGTCTTATAAAGCTAACAACGGTGTCCGATTTCAAGTTAATGAATATTTGTGAGCTGTAAGAGTTTCGTTAGCTGCGACCATCCCTTCAATCCTATGTGTACAGATTGTGGCTAGTTAGCTTCATTTTTGGTTGTAATTCGAGTATATTTACAGTTTGAAATTCGTCACGCCACTTATACAACATCTAACTAAATGTTTTATTAAGCTAACAACGGTGTCCGATTTCAAGTTAATGAATTTTTGTGAATTCCAGAGGAATTCTAAGAGGAGGCTAGCTAGCTCTCATTGATAGAGCTCCATCCAGCCGCAGGCTCTATCAATGAGACTCACGGACAAGCGGCGTTTATTTCCCCAATCATTTGTTTAAATAACTCAACACATTATAATTACACACATTAAAAGAGTAACTGGAACCTGTGGTAAGAGAATGCTGGCGTAACAAGCTCGCTGACCGCGCTTTCACTCACATACACCGGGCATTTAGCTAGCAGGAAGAGGGGAGTTGGAGGCCCTGGAGCTCTGTCAGAGCAGCGGCGTTTCGTAGTCCATTAGCCCAAAATGGTGACTTTGCACGGGTATGAAGTGCCGTGGGCTGCCAGACGTAACGGAGCTCAATCGAGCTCACAGCAAGCCGGGGTCTGTGAAGGGAGGCAGGCCGGGCGGCGAGGCAGCAACACAGACAGCACCGGCCTCTGAAGTCTGACACATAGTCGGACAAAATTTGCAATTAGACATCAATTTTCGTAAAACGGCCCATATTTGAGGTTTACATTTCTCGCATAAAAAAGTCTCAGAAGTGAATTTAATGGTAAAATAGCAGATGAACAATGTATACATTTTCTGAGATCTGCACGACCTAGATTCAGAAGACTAGCTGATCTCAGGTCAGTTGTGTAGCCTATGCAAATGTTGGGGCGTGACAAAGAGAGAGACTAGAGCCAAATGAGGAGGAGCCGCAATAGTTGACGTCAACTATGGGGCTTGTTGAGATTTGCCCGTTTTCAGAGGCAGTTTCAAATAGTGAGATATGCAGAGAAAAGAGGTGTTAATGGGATTTAGAGGTTCTATGCATGTCCTAGTTACCCACTAAACTGTCATTATTCAACTATGACAAGGTAAAATCAGTCCCCTGGTCGCAAAGACGGACGTAACCGATGCGGGCTATTTACAAACAGGGCGCACTTGGGTAAAATCGCAGATTGTCTGCCACATGAGCGAGAAGAGACAAGTTGCGCTTTCAATATGCGTTCGTGGGAGGGTCGTGGGGAAAGTGGGAGTTCCACCCGAAAAGGTGGGAGGATAAGCGCAAAGTGCCCCTAATTATATATTCCGTGGTATTTACAAAGACTGTCAGTAAGAGCGCCTCTATTCTGCGGGAAATTCTCCGCCTCTTTAAACCAGGCCGTAATCCGAGTTTCCTCGTAGACCTTTATGCCGCTGGTGAAATGGCAACAGTAATTTGAGCAAGACGAAGACATAGGCGAGGCTGAAAATATTTTTAACACAAGAATCACACTTTGTCAGTGAACACAACATCATTTAGCGTTACAGATCAAGCAGCCGTGCAATATTAGAGTTACTGGAAGAAATCAAAGATGAAATTGAATATCCCACTCAGAGTTCACATCCCATTCAGCAGTTGTTAAACTCCTTGCTACATTACACATACTGGCATCAGGATCATTTCAAACAGTCCTAGCATCAGCAGTGGGAATATCGCAGTCTGCACTCAGCCATATCATAGCACCAGTACCGCTTTGCTACAGCGCAATTTACGGTATAGTGGGCGGAGAAAGACGCTGATTGCCTGATGGGTGTCAGGGTTGATAAATACTACGCAAAATGTGGAAGCATAGCGTGCGCTATTACCGAACTCGCATAAACGGACGCAGCGCAAACTGCGCTAGTGTTAGTAAATCTAGCCCAAAGTCTTCATAATATCTAAAACTTCAATTGTTGAGACAATGATCTTTACCTGAGGTGGGAGACTGAGATGATGACGAGCAGGTTGAGAGCTACAGTGAGCAGAGAGATGGAGTACAGCAAAATGTGAATGAGCATCACTTCAAACCAAAGGAGGTGTCAGCTTCCTGCAGGAGGTGTTGAAGAGTTGTGGAAAGCAGAGCTCTGCTCCGTCCTGTGTCTCCGTCATCAGTGGGAGGATGAGAGAGGCCTCAGCTCTCTGCTGAAAACTCTGTCGTACAACTGATTTATCTCTTTCTACGCTTATCTCCACCCCTCCCTTTCTACCTCTCAGTCTCTGTTGGACACTGATGTCCTTTTCTTTTTCTATACATCACTACGTCATCTTCTACACTTTCTCCGTTAGTCCACACGCCTTTCAATAATATCTGTCAATCTTCTGGCACCTCCAGATTCCATACTTCCAGATCTTAACCAAGCTGAACACATGCACCAGCATGGCCTGGAGCAGGTATAAGCACTTTAATCCTTAGACAACTGGGCGGCAGATCAGTGATTCAGTTTGTTTCAAGCTTACGGAACCATTAAAGAAGAACTCCGGGCAATTTTTACGTTAATCTTGATCCCTATAAATATGTGAGTACAGTTGATAGCAAAAAAATGAACAGAATCGGTCTTAGCAAACTGGAGCTGCTGCAGCTAATGGCCAGAGCTACCAGTTAGCTAAAACGGTTTTGGAGGCATATACTAAAGAGTGCCTTTGTGCCTCTTAACAGACACAAAATGCAATTAAAATGTCTGTACAACATGAACAGGGCTCTTACGTGACAACAAGATGCGTTTTCAACTCAGACATCCTGCAGCTAGCTCACCCTGCTAGCTGCTAGCTACTGTCCGAGAGTCTGTGTTCAGCCAGGCTTCTGTGATAATGATCAGGCAGCAGTTCCGTGTGTATTTGCAGCTCATCTATTGTGTGTGACATCGATCTGGCGTTGGTGAGGAGGAGTCTGGGCAGTGGCGATCTGTTTGGTAGTTTCCTTAGACGGGCTAGCAGGCCTTCAGCTTCCTCCCCGCCTTCCTCGACTGCCGCGGCCGACAACAATCCAACAATGGTCTGTAGCTATTACTGTACAAGGCACAGACATAATTTGGCCCATTTCCATGTAGCTACATAGTCACTGATATGGTCATAACCACTACAGTGCTCAATTACCTATTTTTGAGGGGGAAATAAACTAAAACTTTTTACCGCGATGGCATGACCGATCCTCTGGAGGACATCCACCAGACCAGCGGGCGCTCAGATTGCACAAATGTTTTAATTGCATTTTGTGTCTGTTAAGAGGCACAAAGGCAATCTTTAGTATATGCCCCCAAAACTACCGTTTAGCTAACTGGGAGCTCTGGGCATTAGCTGCAGCAGCTCCAGTTTGCTAGGACCAATTCTGTTAGTTTTTTTGCTATCGACTGTATTCGCATATTTATAGCGATCAAGACCTTTCTGTGTAAAACCAAGCGTCATGCACACAAAGAAGCCACCATGTGCCCGTGACTAAAGTTGATTTCTGCTCGCTCAAATGAAACTGGCTTTTGACATTGTGGAGGCGGATATCAAGGGAGGCACTGGCCCTGACGGTAATAAATACCTGGAATACATCAGATTAGAGTGGTTTACTTTTTGTAGCTATATGTCATGATAACAGGGTGTCTAGTTTGAACTTGCTAGGCCATCTCGGTGTCTCAACAGCTACCTCAGTAGTTTTTTTTCTGTCTTAGTCAGGCCCTGTGTTCCAGCCACTACCCCCAGGCCCATGCTCTTCATTTATTATTTTTGTTTAAGATTCTTTTGGGCATTTCCGTCTTCATTTTTACAGGACAGCTGAATACATGAAAGGAGATAGAGAGGGGGGAATGGCATGCAGCAAAGGGCCGCAAGTCGGCGTTGAACCAGGGCCTGCTGCGTCGAGGAGTAAACCTCTATGTATGGGTGCCCACTCTACCAACTGAGCTATCCAGGAGCCCAGGCCCATGCACTTCTAAGGAACTTCCCAGACTTGCCACCAGATGCCCTCACACTCTCCTATCAGTCTCCTATCCACTTGGACACTGCTTCCTAAAGCTCCTCACTGTATCTGTATGAGCTCTGCTCCAGAACCTGGCTCTCCTGAGCCTGTTCCAGTCTCCTCTGAATCTTCCGACCTTTGCTCCCAGACCTCCAGTTCTTCCATGGGCCCTCTAGCATCTCTCCGGAGTCAAGCAGGTTACCAGCTAGCGCTCTGCTTGATACCCTGCCAACTTGTAACTATTCAGATTTTCGGCCTGCCAGCATAGCCCAACAGTCAGCGAGCCTCGGGCCTTCCCACCTCCCATCTATCCTCTCCATTGCAGTCTGACTGAATTTGGCTGGCACTGTCTTGTTGTTAAGAACTAAAAAATAACACCATTGGATGTTCACCACCCACCCTGCAGGAGCAAAAGATGCAGAAGTAGAACCAGTAGAATAATAAAGGGTCCAACAAGTCCTCCAAACCAAATGACAATATTGTTTTTTATTCCTACCCTCTAATACGACCCATAGGAGCATTATATGAATTAACGCCCTATCGTTGGCAAGAAAATACGCCCCAATACTTTTGTTTTGAAACAGGACACGGTCCCCGGTCTCCTGGATGAAAGTCCTATGTTTGTTTGACCCATGCACCCCCCCCAACCTGCTTTCTTACACAGAATTTGTGGCTCTTATACTTTGTGTCCTTATTTAATGCTTTGATCATATGGCCCCTTCCGTATATTCTGGTGTATTCCGGCAACACTACAACCCTCTTTACCTGCTAAATCCTCCACTTTATTCACCAGCTGGTCTCTAACTGTCTATTTGCTGCAGAGCTACACCAAACTCTTTGGTACAGTGGGTTATAGAGTCCTGAAATGGACTCTGATGAGAGGTGAGCGTCTGGCATCGTAAGGCATATTGGTGGTGGAACAGCGTGGTCCCCCCAGAAGCGCTTTGAGTGTCTATGATGAAGCGCTTTATACATTTATGGAATTATTATTATTATTATTATTAAAGCGGTGGGAGTGAAAAAAGCTGTACATATTTGGGCCTGAAAACCAAAATACCAGTGAGTTAAAAACACTCTGTAGAGCTGAGAGGAGCTGCACAGTCAGGAGATAATTCTCTGTGGATTTGTGACTGGCAGCAACCCCTCTCACATTACACATGCTAATTGAATCCCTTTTTACTTAAAAAAATCTAAAAAATTCCAATTGATTAAATTAGTGAATTGTCAGACACAATATCAACTGGAAAAAACAGTCCTGTTCAGTAATGATGACATCACATGTTGATGGGTTCATGCTGATGCTTGTTTGTCTTCACACCTCTGATTGCAGAGACACCTCATTGGTCGAGATGTCATCACCTGACTAACCCATGCAGGTGTGAACAAACTTCCTGTCCAGAGGGGTTCAGCACACCGCCTTTAGGAGCCACTAATGGGCTGCAAAACATTGTTCATAGAGAGGGCAGATTAAATCTCACGGGACCTGTTGGGTACTGTTTGAGTGTCTGATGAAGCCCACTATACACAACAAAGGAAATGGTCATTTAGCCCTTCAAACACTGATCTATTGGGAGATGAGTTTTGACACTTCAGTTTTAGCTCTGCTCATTAAGACTCCATACTGTAGCATACACACAAACTTTGCCTCATTTAACTTGCTGAAGAGTTTGTTTGAATGCAGTTTTTATTTTTAATACCGTATGATTGTAAACAGTTAACTTTTTAGGCCAGCAGCCACAACAGGCCTTTTACCAGCCAATATTTTGTCTGATGAAGGTGAAATACAGGAAATGTACGAGCACTATTCTACCCGCCGGCGTGGCAGGTAGACTCACAGTTTTCCCCACCAAAGGCAAAATTCACCTGTATTATTATCATGGTTGGGTGTTGATTTCAGGCCCTTGTTATAAGTATGAGGGGTATCACTGTGGTTGTTCGCTTGTACCTTATAGTTAGGATACACTTTCACCTTTAGGAGGTGTTAGCATTTCCTATGTTGATCTGTGATTTGGACATATATAAACTAGAGGAAAAAGTCAAAGAAATATCTTTTATGACTTGTCATCCAGCAGGCGGTTGTATTTTCAAATTCGTCAAACAATCACAGGATGTCACCCAGAAGACTGGGATTAGTGTCCCATTTGAAAATAAACAGTGATTCTTTTTTTTACTTTACGGAACTAAGTCCCTTTCTGCATCATGTTTGAACAGAATGTACAAATGTGATATTACACAAATAAGATTTTTCTAATTATAACTAAGTAGTGAAGGAGAATCAGCAGGAGAATGTTGGGTTGATTTCCCGATCTTGATATACGACTCATAGCCACATGCCATCATCGTTCAACGCCAACCACATATAGCACAACTAATATTTGTAAAATAGACAATACAGTATACTTGTTATAGACAAAAAAGCAACTGGAGAGTTTCTGGGCCTTCACATCTACTGCCTACTAGAACTTCCTATGTGCCGTGTCTTGTTTGATGTCTTGTCTGACTTCCGTCCTTGTGTTTTTTCCCTCCTTTGTGATAGTCTGTTGACCCTGATCTGTTCCACCTCTTCATCAGCCCTCAGGTCACCTGTCTATCGTTACAACCCTCGTCTCGTGTATTTACCGTGCGTTCATGGACATCGGAAAAACATTTTTCAGAGTGAAAACGTCACCATTCACGTCACTTCCTCTGGGAATCAGAAGTGGGAAACTTGGGCTGAATTTTGCTAACTGAGTTTTCCAGTTGGTGGCGCATTGTTGACAACTGACGTCTGATGGAGGCGACTTTGGTTCACTGAACATATTTCAATGACAATAAACTGTTTATTGTGGACAAACGCCTCTGCCAAGAAACATACAAAGACATATTTCAGATTATTCACAAATAGGCCCATGTATAAAAAAACAACCCGTTGGTTGTCCTGCAGATAACACAAACAAGCACCTGTCCATGTGCTGTTTGGATGCTCGTATAAGAAAACAGCAGCATATTGAGAATTCCAGAGCTGGTAGCAACACTAATATTTTTGCCGACTACGTCATCTACTTCTGCAGTCATAGTTGCAAACCCTCCCCATTTTCCCAGGGAGATTCCCCTTTTTCATTGCCCTCTCCTGGTTTCCTCCCAGGGTCACAACTCTACTGTTTTTCTCCCAATTTATGACAAATGTTCACACCTATGTTTTCCTTTTTGTCATCTCAACCTGTTTCTGGCACAACACGGCGAGTTTAAGCCTAAAATTATACAGTTTCTATACAATAATACAGCTACACTGAATGTCATCATGGCATGCACGTGATGCTGAAGGACCGAGAGCCTCGGCCTCCTTTGACAGAGAGAGAAATGGAGACTAAACTAAATATTCAAGCAAGGGGGCTTATTAATCTGCATTCTTTCCTGAGAGTTAATAGCACTAGTGCATTGCCCATTCAAAATGTGTCTGTTTGGAACGGGCCGATTGCTTGGCCTGTGATATTGCTGCTTGTAGCTTTATCCAGAACCACTGTACACCAAACTGACCTACACAAGGACCCAAAGCAATTAAAGGGGAACTATGTTTTTTTAGCTTGATTTACCTTAACTGAACAGCTTCGGATTCAATGGAATGGTTATATGACTTTTTTCGGGTTGAATGGTGGTTGTCTCGCTTCCTTCTAGCACCTGTGAGCGGAAAAACCACCCTTGCAACTTTGGGCCAGCGGGCCACCAGCCTCAGTGTCAGTAAGTATCGCGTGATATCAGGTCTCGCCATGTAATGAATTGCTTCAAAAAGAAGCAGAAAGCTAGGAAAGCATTGTCGGAGGAACAGAGAAAGAGGAAACGGCAGACTGACCGAGCAAGGAGTCAGACACAAGTAAACATAGGAGCTGCCAAATATCTATTCCGAAGCTGTAGGGGGAGCTCTATAGAGAAACCTGCAAGCACAAAGCGAAGAAATGGCCAAAACTGCATAGCGCCCCTTTAATATGCAACCAAAATATGATTTAGTGTCAGGCTTTTGCTTGATTTAGTGTCTGCAAAAAATGCCTTTTTCAGTTTCCTCTTAGTGAAATGCTGAGTGAGTGAATTTAAGCTGAGCCTTTCTTAGTTTTTAGGTTTTAGTTTTATTAATTTTATTAATTTTATTAATATCTAATATCCAACGCTCTCCCATCTGCTCCAAATTAACCAAATAAACAACTAATCATGAATGACAAGTAAACATTGTGGGCGTGAGAGTAACTAATAGAGAAGGGACTAAGATGATTTTTTTAAGGCTCCGTGCTGTAGCGATGCCATCACCCACGGTAAGTCAACACAGAAAAATCCTGAAATGAACACTAAACTTAGACAGTGATTTCACAAAAACTGTAAAAGATGTCAATCTGCTGAGATATAGCCTAATGGCTGAATTGTTCAGGAATGGTTTAAAGTTTGAATTACATCTGTAGGTGAAAGTATGAAGGAGATATATTTTGAAGTAGAAGAGGATTTGAAGGATTTGAAGCCCGCTCTCATTGACTTTTATTGTAAAAGAAAATTAAAAAACTTAATATTTTAAAAAGTATAAATAGCAGAACAAATGTTGAAGTCCCATCATGTACTTTATGAGTTGAACATTTTGATATTTTTTATGTGTTTTGTAGCTGAACGTATGCAGAAGTTAGAGGCGACCAAAGAAAGTTGAATGAAGAATGGGATAACAATACTGTGAATCCTGCTGAATCATAATTCAACCAATGATCCGTCTGCCTTGAGGCCACTTCCACCACATCCACACTATGACATCTTTAAAAAGTTGCTTCGTATTATCAATTCAGTAATAAATAAGTGTTGACAAGCCTTTTCCTCTAACATCATCATCATCAGTACTATATTCTTCCGCCTGAGAATATAGTTCCCGGTTTGTTTACGGATAGAAGATGGCTGTGTCTCATTTTACGTTGTTTTTTGTTCACGCTGTGACTCTACAAATCACAGCATGTAAATAGGAACATGTTGGTGTTATTTTGTCACTTATTGGGAGCAGTAGGATTACTGGAACCATTCACCTGCAGGATCTGTGCTGGCCTGATGCCGCTGGATGGCCGAGAATATAGTTCCCGGTTTGTTTACTGTTAGAAGATGGCTGTGTCTCATGTTACGTTGTTTTTTGTACACGCTGTGACTCTACAAATCACAACATGTAAATAGGAACATGTTGGTGTTATTTTGTCACTTTTGTCACAATTCGGAGCAGTAGGATTACTGGAACCATTCACCTGCATTTTCTGTGATGGGCTGCTGCGCTGCCGCCAGACCGTCGACAGCGACGCACGGAGATGAGAAGGGTATGTATGGACTTGTCTTACTCTGGGGGTTACGGTGAATAAGCTAAATTCCCAATAAGTCGGCGTGTTCCTTTAACACCTGGCTCCAGTTTACATGCAGCCTTCACAAGCTAGGTTTTATTGACAATTGACAATTTAATCTGTTTTGGAAACGTGGCTCCCTGTTCAGCAGGGATGGGATCCATCCCAATACACGCGGAAACCAGGTCATCAGAAAATGCATCTTGTTGTCACGTAAGAGCCCTGTTCATGTTGCACAGACGTTTTAACTGCATTTTGTGTCTGTTAAACTACTGTTTTAGTGAAATGGGAGCTCTGGGCATTAGCTGCAGCATCTCCAGTTTGCTAGGACTGATTCTGTTAGTTTTTTTGCTATTGACTGTACTCACATATTTATAGCGATCAAGATTAACGTAAAAATTGCCCGGAGTTCTCCTTTAAGTTTTCACAGCTTCCTAGTAATAGCCCCATACTTGTTTTTTATGGCGTCAGGTTTATGTCATATCTCCTGAGCGCGATAAAACATGCTCATGAGCAAATTATTTAATTTCAACAATCGAGAGTTGTACAGGCAGCTGCGAGCGTGAAACAAAGCATAGGGAGAGGGGAAGAATGGCACCTTTCTGTGTAAAACCAAGCATCACGCACACAGAGCAGCCACCATGTGGCCGTGACTGTCTGCTTTGCGTGTGCTTGAGTGCAGATACGCTCTGGCAGGTTAACTCTCCCCTCAAAGGTGATTAAAGCAGGTTTGCTAGTTTAGTTTTTAGTTTTTGAAAATGCTTAGTTTTAGTTTAGTTTTTATTAGTTTTAGTCTTTTTTGGTAATATGGGTTATTTGTCGGGGGATTCAAAATGGTCAGAAAAAGTATTGTGTAATAATAACTCAACAAAAACATCATAAACTTTTAGATGTGATATGTATTCAACAATAACACCAGTACATAAAATGTAGCCTACATATGGTCATAAATATGTAAACAGTCTACACAAGATGCTGCAGTACAACCCGATCTCACTCGAAAGCGTACAAATAACACGGGTTTCTACCGTGCAATGTGTACGCGAAAGTGAAATTCGATGCATTACATACGCGGAGCGCTCAATTGAAGTCATGGACCGGTGCGTTTTTATGCGTACGCAGCGCTCGCGGTCCACCGTTGTGTGTTATCGCGAGAACAGCATCACACACAAAACATCGATATGGTTGGGTTTAGAGAAAGAATGCAGGGAAAGGCTTTAATAACACAAGAAAATCACAAAAACACACTAATAAACGGTTGGGTTTAGGGAAGAAACATTGGGGAAGGCTTAACAAAAAAACACTACAAAGTCGCAACAACGCGCAAAAAACACACTAATAAACGGTTGGGTTTAGGGAAGAAACATTGGGAAAGGCTTAACAAAAAAACCCTACAAAGTCGCAAAAACGCGCCACATAAACACGCTAAAAAACGGCATAAAATCGCCAAACACGGGACGCGAACCCCGGTCTCCTGGGTGAAAGTCCTGTGTTTTATCCATCCACCACCCCAACCAACCTCCTTACGCGGGCACACGTCCTTTCATAGTATAAACGCAGTGGTTTCCATTACTGTAATTGGAGCGCTCCGCGTATCTGCTGTACGCACTATTTCAATTTCGCGTACACATTGCACGTATTTCACAGGTAGAAACCCGTGGTATTTGTACGCTTTTCAGTGAGACTGGGCTGTGCAGTAAGTGCAAAATGTGTAAGTGACGTGTTCCAGGAAAAAACCTAAATAGCCAACAGACTAAAGAAGACAGACATGAACAGGTGTTTTAAACTTTGGTCGAGTAAAGTGGCGAACAGTTTGAAGTCAGTCGACTCCCACAGTTGTGTAGACATCCCAGTATCAATCCACATATTAACCCACGTTTCCTCCCGCTTTTGGTGTTCCTGCATATTTACTAACCAGCTATCGGGTCTCCAGTGAAAGCCCTCCTGTAGTGTTCTCTGTCATGCTGCCTAGCCCTGGCCCCATACATCCATGCCCTGTACCCATACATCCATGCCCTGTACCCATACATCCATGCCCTGTACCCATACATCCATGCCCTGTACCCACATACATCCATGCCCGTAACGTTATCGGGGTTAGCTTCTGTTTCGGGGGAAGGGGGCTTGTTAAGGTAAGCTAGGTTAGCCTCCTTGTGTGTGCTTCTCAAATGTAGGGTACTTTCAAATTCGTGGGATTTTTCCCTGTAATAAATTGTCCACATATTTTACCACCTTCCACTGAAGGCACTTGCTGTTATCTGACACAGTCATAATCAAATAGGACTCTGCTGCTTTCTTCCGACTTTCGGTACCGCCATGATACCAGGCGAGAGGAATGGAGATTTAATTTGGAATGTCGGAATATCTGGGTTCCCAGTCGGTAACTATACATGTCTATGGGAAATGTCATGGTCAGAAAGATATAACGTCATTTGCTCTATGAAAGATATTGACGAAAGAACGACGAAATCTAAGGAAATTTACTCGATAATTTTATTTTATTTTAGTTAGCTTTGCAAACAGACATTACAGTAGTTTAGTTATTGTTTTTGTAATGCCTTGTTTTTATTTTTATTTCAGTTAACGACAATGTTTTTTCCCACCTAGTTTTCATTATTTCGTTCGTTTTCGTTAATGATTATAACCTTGCTCCGGAGTCAAGCAGGTTACCAGCTAGCCCTCTGCTTGATACCCTGCCGACTTGTAACTATTCTGATTTTCGGCCTGCCAGCATAGCCCAACAGTCAGCGAGCCTCGGGCCTTCCCACCTCCCATCTATCCTTTCCACTGCAGTCTGATTAACTTTGGCTGGCGCTGTCTTGTTGTTAAGCACTAAAACATATGTTAAAAAAATGTTCACCACCCACCCTGCAGGACCAAAAGATACTGAAGTAGAACCAGCAGGATAATAAAAATAAATATGACAATATAGTTTTTTTTATTCCTCCCCTCTAATATGACCCATAGGAGCATTATATGAATTAACGCCGTATCGTTGGCAAGAAAGTACGCCCCCACTGTTTTCAAACAGGACACGAAAGTTCTGTGTTTGTTTGACCCATCCCCCACCTGCTTTCACGGAATTTGGCGATCTTATACTTTGTGTCCTTATTTAATGCTTTGCTCATATTGCCCCTTTGGGTCCCTCCATTTATAGTCATTTTGTCACATTCAACGTCACCTGTTTAACCAGAGGAAAAAAGTGTTATTTTAACCCAAACCACCATCTTTTTCTAAAATTAGGTTTTTGTGCCTAAACCAAACCTAACCAAACTACAACCGTTTCACAATGTTAACGACGCGTTTAAAACGGCAGCCTCTACGTTCAATGAGATGTTAACCAACAAGAAGCTGCTGCTCTCTTCCAGCCTGTTTAAAGTTGAGGTAAATTGGCAGAGTGGGGGGAGACACCCTGTCTCACAACTGACAGAGAAAACAGGCCTTCACCTAAACCACTAACTCATCCGTCACACACCTTGCAGTGCCGTAGCCCGAGGCTGGACTAGAGTCTGGACTCCAAACATTTTTCTATTGCCTCAGATTTCTTTTGGACTCGTTGGTAATTGCAGTAGAACTTGTCTCAGACTTGGCCATTGGTCTTGCCAAATATTCTAGTTGGTCTCCACCAAGTCCTGTATTACATACTTTTTTTCTAAACTAAACCATTGAATCACACAGGTATTTTTTTCAATTTTTAAATCCATCTAGAACGGGCATTGACATTGGTCTCCTGGTATACGCCTGGCTGCATCATATGAGGAGGCATCGTTCATTTTCATTTAGGCCACAGACACACATGTTGTCGAACACTTTGTAGTATGTATTCTTCAGGACAAGTGATAAGTTCAGTGGTGTAATGAGCCAACACCGGGCCCTTATGTAGGATTATCAAGGTGGCCCCCCCTGCTACAGCACATGATGACGCAATGTCCACGAGTAAGCAACCATGAATAGGACAGGATAGGATCATAGAGACACAGCATATAAGAGATGAGATGACTGACAAAATCAGGAGTAGCCTACGTGCACCACAATAACAACAAAACACTGCTGGTGACGGCGCACCATAACACATAAAAAACCACTGGTGGTGACGGCGCACCATAAAATATGAAAAACACTGCTGGTGACGGCGCACCATAACACATGAAAAAACCACTGCTGGTGACGGCGCACCATAACATATGAAATAACCACTGGTGGTGACGGCGCACCATAACACATGAAAAAACACTGGTGGTGACGGCGCACCATAACATATGAAAAAACACATTGTGTCTTGAGGCAACGGAAAGTAAACGCGCCATTGACCAACAAAAACCTGGTCTAAAGTTAGTGCATTAGTAAAATGCCCCTAGGCTCATGCACAGCGTCCGCACACTATGCTTGTTACACACACAGGGAAGCGCAGCAGCACACGAACATTACAATCAAAGCTGCAAGAAGCAATGGATGGGCCCTCATGCCTCTGTGCGCGTCAGGGTTACTGGCGGACACCGCTCCGTGCGACCGTGCATTTGCGTGGCACTCCGGCACTGCAAATGGTCAATAATGAAAAGGGAACTCCCTGCTGAGTTCAATGATACCTCACACAAGACTCTACGTCATACAGTTCATTAGCTGTGAAAGGGGGCGTGGACAAAGTATATGGGGCGGGGCAAACCTTTACCAATAAAAAAGGAAGTCTTTGCTGAGTTCATTGATACCTCACATAAGACCTTAAATGGGTCACCAGTTATGAAAGGGGGCGTGGCTTAAGCATAGGGGGCGGGCCAACCCATCACCAATGAAGAAGGAAGTCTGCTGACTTCAGTGATACCTCACATAAGACCTTAAATGGGTCACCAGTTATGAAAGGGGGCGTAGCAGGGGGGCCAAGAAACTTAGTGATACCACAAAAGGAAAAAGAAACGGGTCATAAGTTATAAAAACCGGGGCGTGTCTACATCATAGGGGCGGGTCAAACCATCACCAATCAAAAAGGAAGTCTCTGCTGAGTTCATTGATACCTCACATAAGACTCTACCTTAAACGGCTTACCAGTTATGAAAGGGGGCGTGGCTTAAGTATAGAGGGGCAGGCCAAACCATCACCAATCAAAAAGAAACTCTCTGCTGAGTTCATTGATACCTCACACAAGACTCTACCTTAAACGGTTCAAATGTTATGAATGTGGCCTGATTAAGTGGGCGTGGTTAAAGTATAGGGGGCGGCCAGTATCACATGTAGACCACACATTATACGCAGGTGTGTTTAGGGCGTGTCCAAATCCACTTTTTGCTAGTTTGACGGCAGAAAAAAGGGTCTGTGTGCATGTTTCAAAATGGTTGTACTTAGTGTCTTCGTTAATTAGGGCCAGAGCGCCGACTGCGGCGAAGGCCCTATTGAAACAGAAGGAATTATTATTATTCTTCCATGCAATTAATTGCCTTTTTGGGGACCTTATCATACTCAAAAACTCACCAAACTTTGGACATGCATCAGTCCTGGTGACGAATTTGATAATTTAAGGGTTTCGGGAATAGGCGCACAAAAATGGCTCGCTAGCGCCCCCTACAAAGTTAAAAAAATGGAGCCCCTTCAGTGCGTTTAATGTAGACTAAAGAAACGTGGTACACATATGTAGCATGTGAAGACGTACAAAAGAGCTCATTGGAGCCATACCCTAACCCAACAGGAAGTTCGCAATTTTAAATTGAAAGTTAGAAATTAGTGCAATTTTGGCCATTTCCACATGTCGTACTTTCACGAACTCCTTCTAGAGATTTCATCCGATCAACTTCAAATTTGGTTTGTGCCATCTTAAGATGTTACAAATGAAAAGTTATTAAAAGAAAAACTTTTCGTCACAGGGCGTGGCTGTAGTGGGGCGGGCCATTTTGTGCGTTTCGCCACCGAAACAGGAAGTGGGTGTAACTTGAGTGTACAATTTTATTTATAGTATCAAATCATAACAGAGTTATCTCGAGACACTTTACAGATAGAGTAGGTCTAGACCACACACTATAAATTACAAAACCCCAACAATTACAGTAATTCCCTCAAGAGCAAGCATTAGCAGTGGCTGTTGCGACAGTGGCGAGGAAAAACTCCCTTTAAGGAAGAAACCTCGGCAGACCCAGACTCTTGGTAGGAGGTGTCTGACGGGGCCGGTTGGGGGTGTGATGAACAGTGGCAAATAATAGTCACATTAAAGATAATGGAACAGTGACTTCGAAGGTAGTCGTTCATGATTCATAAGACTCTAACTCTGAGGACATTTACTAGCCAAAATTGACTCAAAGTCATAGCGCACCCTAGTGGCAACAGGAAGTTGGCCCAAAACTATGCGTGCTATACTAACAAACTACTCTGAAAGATTTAATCTAATCAACTTCAAACTTTGTCTGTACCATTTCAACACCTTAAAGCTACATTGTGTAAGAATTTCTCCCATCTAGTGATGAAATTGTATATGACAACCAACTGAATATTACTTCTATCCCTCGCCATTCCGAGCGCGTTTAAATTACTACGGTGGCCGAACCCAAAATTGGTGTTCCTTTCAGTGTAATAAGAGTTTTAGGTTATTTTGGTAGCATTTCATTGCTAGCATCAGCTATCAGGTTCCCAAACATATACAAGCTAATGTTAGTAAAGTGTCAGTGCTATTATTATTATTAATATTTAAAGGAAATGTTTACAGTGTAGGAGAGAAGCAACGGAGGTTTGTGTTTTTAATATATTTCTCTGAGCAGGATGAGCAATGTCTATGAAAACGAAATGAGCTCTTAGTATCTCGTGGTGTCTCGAGGTATCATTGAACTCAGCAGAGTTACGTTTTCATTGGTCACGGTTTGGCCCGCCCCCATACTTTGGCCACGCCCCCTTTCACAGCTAATGAACTGAATGACGTAGAGTCTTGTGTGGTATATTATTGAACTCAGCAGGGAGTTCCCTTTTCATTGGTGATGATTTGTAGTGTCTGAGTGCCGCGACAAATGCATGGTCGCGCGAGAGGCAGCGTCCACCAGTAACCTTGACACGCGCAGAGGTGCGAGGGCCCGTCCATCGCTGCTCGCAGCTTTAATGTCGCTTAGATTTCCTCCTCGACTCCTCCATTTGCCTCCCTTCCTCACATCTTAGTATCTCCCACCGAGGAGGCACGCAGGAGAAGAAAATGTCTTTTAGAGGGATGAGCTGTCCTTTCTGATGCGTTACGTGAATACGTTGGCTGTATGGGCGGAGTTAGCAACTCCTTCAAATATGTTTTGGTGTGGAGGTCATTATGGTGGACTGTAATGTTTGGAGGCTGGCTGTTGACCCAGAAGAGGAGTGATGGTTTGCCACCCTCTCAGCCCCGCCCCCTGGGGCCAACGCGAGCGGTGTGGACCTGTTTTGTAATGTTATTGGTATAGTTGTTACAAAACTGCAGGACAGTCCCAGCAGAAAACACACCTCCACAGAACATGTAAAATGGCCGACCAGGCCCGCCAGATAAGAAGAAAGAAGAAAGAGACCACCTGTAGATGAAAACGGTTAAAAGTCAAATAAAAAGCCTGTTCACATAGGCCCAATAAACCTTCAGTAAAGGAAAATACAGAGGAATAAAAAAGAGAGGGGGTTAAGAAGAGTAAAGAGAAAAGTAAAAGAAAAAAGGACGGTAGGCTCCTTAAAGCTGTGGAGTATAAGGTTACAGTGAGGTTAAAAGAACTTAATACTCACAGGTTCAGGGGGCTTGTGGGTGCTTAGGCCGTTGCCCGAAAGAAAGTGGCCCTCTTTGGGGACCCCGTGGGTCCACACAGTCATCACGGTTATTAAAAGAGGATAAAAAGTCGCTCCTAAAAGTTGATAAAGGCCATCCTGTGTAGGTGGGGAGTTTAGTAGTCTTCAGTGTGAACACACAATAAGTTCAGCTGACTCAGCCGTCAGGTTTCCTGGCTGGCTTGCTTGTTAAAACAATCCTCCATTAAAATGAGCTGTTGCAGGTTAAAATCCTCCTGGGAGATTAAAATAATCACTGCTTTAAAAAAGGGTTAAAACCCACATTATGAAGATGTCATGAAAAGGTTGTAAAAGAACTTTAAAGTAGAGCTCTCTATGTTTGGTCATGTAATGGCTTCTTCAGGAGAGAGTAACTGCCACCAGAGAAGGCCTTAGTTTAATAGATATGTTTTGGGGTGGGGCCACCATCACACCCCCAAATCGGCACCGGAGTAAGATGTGAGGAAGGGAAGCAAGTGAAGGAAACGTGGATGCAATTTAACGACCTGAGATGTATCATAGTGTGCTCATTAGTGAGAACAGGTGTTCATCATTATCACTTTCAGCAGCGAGTGTGTGGACTCTGACAAGAGGAGGGAGCAATCTTTAAACTGCTATTACGTATGTTGGAGTCTGGACTCGAGACATTTTTTTCTATTGTCTCGGACTTGTCTTGAACGTGACCATTGGTCTCGCCAAATATTCTAGTTGGTTTTGAACGAGTCCAGTACGGTGGCTGACAAGAGCAAACGCCCTGCAATTTAAGAAAACACATGCAAATAGACAAAACACAAGCAAATTAAGAAAACAACTTCATTAATTTGACAACACATGTGCAGCATTCAGCAAACGCGCTGCAAATACACACAACACAACCAAATACAGAAACGCACTGCAAATAAAAACGATGTAAAAAGAAAAGCACA
Organism: Perca fluviatilis; assembly: GCF_010015445.1. Taxonomy (NCBI): domain Eukaryota; kingdom Metazoa; phylum Chordata; class Actinopteri; order Perciformes; family Percidae; genus Perca; species Perca fluviatilis. Next base: position 35,650,113 of record NC_053123.1, on the reverse strand, counting down.
CAAACCCAACAAATGCAACAAAAAAACGCTGCATCCAGATTACACAACGGAAGTCCTCCAGACCTTTTCAAAATAAAAGCTTGCGTCTGGTCCGCTCTTCGTACTTTGTTTTGGAGGTTTTTGAACTAAACAGTACGGCAATCATGCTAATGAACACAATAACTTTTTCAGCAGATGTCTTACTTACAACACGATGGAGCAAGCACAGCAGTTTTGTGTTTATGTGCGGGCAGGATTTATTCAGTTTGATAAATCCCACAGTAAATTGGCTGGTTTACTAAACAGGGACTATAAATCCTGTCTGTTTTTTTTGTATTTCAAGAGCGAATTGCTCCACAATATGAATACAGATTGATCACTTATTTTGTTGTATATTCACAATATTAGGCTACACTTGAGGAGGCCTACACTTCAGTGATGCGTTTTTCGGACCTGGAAATTAAACCCTCTCATGTTATATGGCTTTTAAAACAAACGTCACCGTTAAACGCTGATGCATTTTTAAATGTTTTATCACCACGAGTTTACAGACGTCTCTGCTGATTGAGTATCACCTGTGACCTGAGCCGAGACACACCCACCAAACGAGAGGAAACATCTCAAACATAGACTTAATGTTTACAGTCTATGATCTCACCGTTGCACACCGTTCTGATCTCTCTCTCTCTCCCTCTCCCACGAAAATCCAGCTGTTCCCCTTAGCTGCTCCCTCTAGAGGTCTGGAGAACTTCCGTTGTGGAATCTGGATGCAGCGTGTTTTTGTTGCATTTGTTTTCGGGGTTTGTGTGCTATTTGGTATTTGTGTTTGTCATTTGTTATTATGTTATTTGTTTGGTTTAGTGTCCAGTCAAGAAATACCCGATCATATCATCTGAAGCCTCAGCTGCTGGTCAACACCTTAAATACCTAAAAGTTATATTAACAGTCATCTCGTAGGTATAAGAGGATCCTATGTTGACTTCTGCCAATCAAAATACTTTTTCATCATCTCTTCGTGCCTAACCCTAACCCTAGTTTCTCCCTCTGACCCTAATCAATCCCTCCATTCCTGACCTTAACCCCAGACACGACCTTTCTGGATGACGTCACATCACTGTTGTTTTATTGTTGATGTTTTAAACTAAGCCCTGCTGCTTTAACAGAGTGACCACATTTAAATGAATGAGAGGGCTGTGTTTTCTACAGACTAAACGCAGCTTCTCACCTCAGAAACAATTATCACTGAGTGAGATTTTAGCACAAATGGGAAATAGCCTTTAACCCCCAGTGGTCATTAAGAGACACGGTAAACAAATGTGTCTTTGTCTATCTGTATGATGCAGAGGTCCCTGGGTGGTTTACATTTCTGCAGAAGATTCATCTGCAATTACATTTCTGTTGCTGCTCCACTCCATCACTTAACCTCTCCCCCACCCACCCCTAAAACCACCTGTAGATAATCCTGTCTTCTCAAATAATCTGTTGTTGAACTTTTTGCCAAATATAGTGTTTAAATACTACTGTCATAGAGACAAGAGATGTTATATATGGATCAAATATGAAAGACACTAAACTGAACTGATTAAAACTACTTTGTAAAGGGGCCAAGATCTTTTTTTCTGACAGTTTTATGTGAAACACAATTACTGTTCATAAGTGATGTTTTCCTATACCTGATGATAAAGTGTGGTTGGTCAGGGGCATCTATTTTATTTCTGTTTGTAACTAAATGGACACTAATTACTTGGATGATACTTTCACCAATATAGTGACATGAATACAAAGCTTTAGTAGCTCTTTTATTGTGTTGGGATAGCCTTTTTTAAAAAAATAAAAATACTCTTTATGTGTCATACATATGTGAATATGTGATTACTTAAAAACTGTATATGGTGCTTATGATTCTTTCTTTAAATGCAGCAGCGTCAGAGATACAAAATACACAACAAGATAAAGCTGAAGCACAGGTCTTTCATTGTTAATCATACACAATTTAGACTTTTAGACAGGAAAGGATATCTTCACTTTCTGTATACAATAACTCATCACTGAACAGCAGGAACATATTCATTAATTTATCCTTAGACCGAAGTCTGATCTCAGTCCCTCCACACTCTCTCTACAGCATGGTGGTCTCGAGCGGCGCCAGGCTGCAGGATCTGAAGAGTAACTATGAGTTTAACTGATTTTCTAAACCAGGGGTAAAACAAGGCATAGATCACAGGGTTTAGACAAGAGTTACAATAGAACACAAAGAGAACATAGGCTGCAGATGAAGCATTGACCAAGCTGTCACCTGCAAGAGAGACAGAGTAATATGGGCATAAACACATTAGAAACACAACTACCAGAACACCAAGAGTCCTGGCTGCTTTCAGCTCGGATTTCTTTGCCTTTGGAGTCACTGAAAGCTGGAGTGTGACAGCTGTAATGTGAGAACGCATAGCACGAGCCTGAGACACAGCCACGGCAAATAACTCACATATAGAGCTATGATGACAGTAACTGGAACAATAAAGTACAAAACAAAGTCTAGAGCTCCTAAGATATAGTCAATGACCAACACACATTCTCCGTAGCAGGAATTAAACCTCCCTGGTTGAGTAGGACATCCTTCACAAAGAGAACGTTGTAGGAAACAGAATAGAGCAAACACAGATAAACACAGAGTTTAACTCTGTTCATGGTGACTTTAGTGGTGTAATGCAGAGGGGTAACAGATAGCAACATAACGGTCAACTGATATGAGCACCATGTCAACTATTGAGGATACGTAATGATGCCTGATAGAATAATATAATTAGCACACACAAAGTCACCAAGAAACCAGCAGGATGTTTTTGGGAAAATTTCTCCCGGCATCACCACAAGGCCCACTAGAAAGTCTGAGACAGCCAGAGAGAGGAGGAGGATGTTGGTGGGTGTGTGGAGCTGCCTGGAGGGAAAGAGAAAAGCACCATTACACCAACAAGAATGAAAAAATAACCAAAAGCAATATTCAAAATAAAAAATAAAGATGCATATGAGTTTATATTTCACGTTCAACCACATCAGTAGTTACCATATGTACAATTAAGTGTAGACAGTTAAAATGACTTGGTTGAGGTCACAGTGGACAGAAAGCAATGCTTAGTATTGGTAAGAGAGAGGACATGAACAAAGTCTCTGGTATCAAAGTCAGACATTTAGAGCAACATTATTCAGTTCTATCAATCAATCAAATTCAATAAAATTAAATATAAACATTCTTCTAAATACACAGCAGCTGTTACATTTTTAAGTTACACATCCTGTAGAGAGAAGAGAAGAAATTAATATCTGCCTGTAAGTGGGAGATAGAGACGATGATGAGCAGGTTGAGAGTCACAGTGATCAGAGAGATGGAGTACAGCATGATGGTAACTGTTTGGGGCCAAGGAGACAAGGGCTTCCTGCAGGAGGTGTTTGGGAACTGTGGAAAGCAGAGCTGGGCTCTGTCCTCAACCTCCATCTGCAGAGATCTGCAGATAGCTGCAGCTCTGGCAGCTTTCTGAACTAACCGGAGTCATGTAACTGATTTATCTCTCTCACATTCTCTTCATCCCCTCCTCCCTCTCAGTCCCTGTGTGACTCTGATGCCCCTCCTTCCTCGCTCTGCACGTCCCACCATCATCTTCATCACTTTTTGTGGAGCCCTGCCTTTCTCACTTTCTCTCTATCCAATATCTCCTTTGTAACTCTCTACCCTTGTTTCCTTTCCTTGGTCCAATTATTGTCCTAGAGTTACCGTTTCAACTTACTAAAACAGTAGTCTTGCATTGCCAGCTCTAAGGTCTGCCTACACCACAGATGCATTCTGGGATAGGAAAAATAAACACTTTGGACGTGACGGTGGCTCTGCAAAATACTATCAGGAAGGAACTTGTTTTGGTGAAACATTACCGTCCCATTTACCGAAAACACCACATCCAATATTAAAAGAAGTTAAGTGTTCACACAATACAGTAACATGAGCTATTTAAATTAGCTGGACACATGGTTTACCATGTTTACCCGCCGGCAGAAGTCTGCTTGATGGCTTCGTGTCAACTGGTTAAAAATCACCAAAGTTCCCTCTCTACCGTTTTTCTTAGGTGCAGCCCAATGGAAACCATACACGATGGGGCACGCTCGCGTCATTCTCCCCAGTCTTCGCCTTCTTCTGCAAATATGGTCACTTCTGGCTACAGAATATCAAGATGTTTTTTGCCAAAATGCAAAGTCCAGGTTTCATTACGGCAGTCCACAAACCAACATTCGATGTCACTGATGCTACGTCCATTATATTTACATTCTATGGTTGGTGTCCGAGCCACAGAGGCCCAGCCAATCAGGCGTCCCGGTGTGGAGTTACTGGCAGCTATGGGTACAGTTCAGGTGTGTGTGCATCAGTCAGTGTTGTGACCATGTCATCCTTGCTCAAGCCCTAAATAAGTCTTAAGTAATTTGGTCCAAGTCTCAAACGAGTTCCCGAGGTTTGTTTTTTTTTTGGGGGGCGCAAGTCAGGGTCAAGTCACAGGTTATGTCACATTAAACCGAGTCCTTAGTTAAGGCAAGTCAAATCCTAAATCAAGTCACGTTTTTTACGCTAACATGTGAAGCACCCAATTCAGTTCTGATATTTGCATATTGGGCTAACATTAGATAACATATTTTAGTTTTAAGTGAACAGATTATGTTGGGCTAATGTTAGCTAACATCTGAACTTGTGACAGGCACTTACTGATCAGAATGAGTCTTTAAATTAGATTAGGGTGGCCCCTAAATCATGGTTGCAGCATGTCGCCCTGGTCCTGCTGCCGCCTGCTATGCCCTGTTACACCTGCTACGCCTGCAGTGCCCTGCTACATCCTGCTGCGTCCTACTACGCCCTGCTACATCCTGCTATGTCCTGCTGTGTCCTGCTACGTCCTGCTATGTCCTGCTACGTCCTGCTGCGTCCTGCGTCGTCCTGCTCACCCGCGTGTGCTCTGCTACGTCCTGTGACGCCCTGCTATACCCTGCTACATCCTGTGACATCCTGCAGTGCCCTGCTATGCCATGTACTACTACAACTACTATTTCTAGTCACTGATCCATTATCTTTATTATGACTGTTATTGCCACTGTTCATCACACCCCCAACCGGCACCGTCAGACACCACCTACCAAGAGCCTGGGTCTGTCCCAGGTTTCTTCCTGAGAGGGAGTTTTTCGTCGCCACTGTCGTACTACATGCTTGCTCTTGAATTACTGGAATTGTTGGGTGTGTGGTGAGTTTGGTCTTGACCTACTCTATCTGTAAAGGGTCTTGAGATAACTCTTGTTATGAATTGATACTATAAATAAAATTGAATTGAATTGAAATGACAAACTGTTTGAGGTTGTAGTCTGGCCGTCCAAGATTTTTGATAAGCAGATATTGCATTCAGCAGTTTGCTTTTTTACTTCTTGCGTGAAACTTTTAAATCCAAAGTGATTACTCGTGACCCTGAGGCAACCATTGTGGTGGTCTGACTAATGAGGCTTTTTTAGGGGTCTTTGATGAAGCGTGTTGCCAGGTATGGATTGGACATTGCTAGTACCGGTAGATTTCCTGGTGGGCTGGTCCATTTCTGTGGGCTGCATGTGGTGCATCCCAGTCAAAACTTTTATTTAATAACTTAAATTACTATAACTTAATTTTTTTTATGAGCCCAAAGAGACAAGAGAGATCATATGATTGGCCCACTTGTTTGTCTTTCATGTGAGCACTGGCCATTCCCTCCCCCAAAATGTAAGCATGTTGAATCATAATTTTAGCACCCTTTGTCCGCCAGAGAGGATAAGTTAGCTGTAGTTAGTAAGCTAATGATAGCTATATGGCATAGATATATACACTAGATGTTGCCTTGAGGTTCTAAGCCTACGTCAAAACCGCTGCCATCTTGGAACAGGGGTCTGAAGTTTTCCCGCATTCAGCTCAATGCTAAAGATGCTGGACTTTTGTGCTGCTTATTGATGTTTGATAGAGGAAATGAAAAGAACAAACAGCAAGGGATAACACTTAACAGGTGACAATGTGTTTTATGATATATATATGCCGCCCGTCGACCAGCAATCTGAGCTCCGAGTGGAGGCGAGGAGAGCTCCGTGGCGGCGCAGCGTCTCTTCCCCGGGCAAAAACACAGCTCGCCCGGCTGCTGCGCCGGTCCCCGCTGATCCAGATTGGACCGGCCAAAGACGAAGGTAATTGTCGGGAGGATCTTACACATAGACCGGGACGACCTGTATGTCGATATCGGCGTGAAGTTCTACTAAGTTTGCCGGTGACGAGCCAGTTGAGGAAGAAGCTACAGCGGGGCAACAGAGACTGTCTGCGGCTGCATGATCTGGAGCTCAGTGCCCGTTAAAATTATATTTAACGCATAAATACATACAGAAATAAATAGTGGAGGAGTGAGCCTGGACATTTCAGTCTGTTTTAACTTCACTTTGAAGCAGAAACTCTTAGTCCAGAAGGGTGAAGTTTCCATTTGTAGTGTATATATCTATGGCTATATGGTAGCAAGCTAAGCCACACACAATACTATAGCTTTCTAAAATGTATCCTCATTCCACTAATGTCTATAATACAGATTGCATACTGCATGTACAAAATGCAGCTTTAGCTTAACTTACAGACTTATTATTTGTTTACTATACAAGACATCTTGATGACCTCCATGCTCCACCCTCAACTGTTGAGTTATGTTGCAGCTAACGTTGCATTCGGAGGAAAAGAGTGGACGATAGAGATGGATCATCTTTAGCCGTTCTTGGCATATTTATTTCCGAGCTGCAGACACATCAGTCTCACGGTCAGACAGCTTCCAAGTTTAACTACGGCAAATCAACTGGGACAAACATAGTGACAAAGCTTCCTCTATAGCCTGCACTTTAGCGCTCCCCTGTGGCATAAACATATACACCATACAGAACAGTACAGCATTACATTACATAATATACAACCTAGGACATAATGAACATATTTTAACACCCCCACTTGTACTCAGGTTGCCATACTCTAAGCAAAAAGAACTCCAAAAAGAGCACCTGCAAACCTCTGCAGTTTCAACTTAGTTACAGGTTTGGTCATTACATCAGCAATCATGTTATCAGTAGAAAAATACATCAAAGTCACTCTGATGAAGTGGTACTTTATGTCGATATGTTTACACTTCCGTCTGTTTACAGGGTTTTTGGCGAGAGCTATTGTTCCCTGATTGTCCTCATGTACTATAGTTTGTGTGTACTTGTAGTTATCTATACCTCCAAGTAACTGCTCTAGGTATAGACGCTCCTGTATAGTTGAAGCCAGTGCCATATATTCCGCCTCGCATGTGGATAGCGCAACAGTAGGTTGCTTTCTAGTCTTCCACGAGACCAAGGAGCTGTTCTGACTAAGGCTCACACAGTATCGTGTGGTACTGCATCTGTCACTGGAATCAGCCGCCCAGTCGGCATCACTGAAGGCCTGTATACCTAGCTTCTCACTGTCGTTTCTCTTAAAGCTTAACCCTTTCTCTGCGGTGCCTTTGAGATACCTTAGTACGTGCTTAACAGTGACCCACTGCTCCTCTGTAGGCTCAGCAAAGTACTGTGATAACCTGCTCACAACAAAACTTAAATCTGGTCTGGTCCAATAGTCAAGTATATAAGACTTCCTACAGCCTCTCTGTACACTCTGACATCTTCCATCTTTACTGCATCCTCAGTATACTCTAGCTTTTGCTCACAGGGTGTTTCTCTGGTCCTACAGTCTTCCATATTAAAACGCTGTAGTATCTTGTTAGTGTACCTTTCCTGTGACATCTTTACACACCCATCTGACTGCCTGAAATCGATACCCAGAAAATGTTTGAGTTTGCCCAAATCTTTCATTTTGAACTTTTCTGCAAGCATCTTTTTCATCTTTTTCAGTCCCTCTTCATTGCTCGCTGCAATGATCAAGTCATCGACCCATATGATTATGATCACCTTCCCTTCTTTTGACTCTCTGGCATAAACACAGTGGTCTGCTGGATTATGTGTGAAACCATCCTCAGTTAGGCAATCGTGCAAAACCTTAATCCAATTTCGCCCGGATTGTTTAAGGCCATAAAGTGATTTCTCTAACTTAAAAACTATACCCTCTTTCTCTTGATAACCCTCCGGAGGATTGATGTAGATCTCATAGTCTATGGGAGCATGCAAGTACGCTGTTTTCACGTCCATTTGGTGCAGGAGTAAATTCTCCTGTGCCGCTTTCTGTAGCACCACCCTTACACTCGTCATGTCAGCTGCGGGTGAAAACGTCTCCCCATAGTCTACTCCCATTCTCTGGCTGTAACCCTTAGCCACAAACCGTGCTTTGTATTTGTCTTTTCCATCTACATCAGTCTTGATGGCGTAAACCCATCTACCCCCCACTGTTTTCTTGCCTATTGGCAGTGTTGTCGGGGTAAAGGTTTTGTTCTCGTTTAAGGACTGAATTTCCTCATCCATGGCTTTTACCCATTCTTTTGAGTTAGCTGACCTCATTGCTCCCCCAAAAGTCTGTGGAATGCCACACACCGCTCTGCAGCAGTAGTCTACCGCGATATGAACCCCATCACTATCACTGTCTTCAGTTATGAAGTCATCTAAGTAACTCGGTGTTCTTCTTTCTCTCGTCGGATACCTCCTACTCTCCGGTTCACCACTTGTCACACTCGGTTGTGTTTGATTATGGTCACTAGACCTCGTTACTACACCTGGACTACCACTACGTACACTTCTACTACGTACACTTGGCTCTGGCGCATTTTCTGTACTCCTACTGATCCCCTGTGTGATCTCACTTGTCCTGGGTCTCACACTGTCATAGCCATCATCTGGATCTGGCTCACCTGTCTGTGTCTGTTTTTCCACAGCTGCCTTGCTCACAAACTTCACTAGCCTGTGTTTTTGTACTTTGTTCATATCTGGATGGTATACCAAATATGCCCGGCTGTTCTTGTCATAACCTACGAAACGCCCCTGGTCACATCTGGAATCTAGTTTTCCCTTGTCCTGTTTGTACGTGTAGCATACAGATCCAAACTTTAGCATTTTAGATACATTAGGTTTCTTGTCTATCAGCAACTCATAAGGAGTCTGCCCTGTGCGCCTGTTAAAGCACCTGTTGCGTACCATTGCTGCGGTTTGTACTGCGTAGTGCCATAGCTGCTTTGGTAGTACACTTTCAACTATCATGCACCTACCCATCTCAAAAAGAGTACGCCAACCCCTCTCTGCAGTTCCGTTCTGGTGTGGGGAATACGGAGCTGACGTTTCATGTCTGATCTTGTTTTTCCTCAACAGTGCTTGGAAATAACTGCACGTAAACTCTGTTCCGTTGTCGGATCTAATGCACCTCACTTTCCCGTAAGGGGATACATCTGCTAGGAACTTTTCCGTAGCCTGTACTGTATCACTTTTCTTCTTTAGAAAATATACAAACACTGCGCTTGAGTAATCGTCAGTAAATGACTGCACATATTTGTAACCATCTATTGACTCTGTGGCTACTGGACCTGCAAGGTCTGTGTGTACCATATGTAAGGGAGCCTTTGCTCTGGTATCAGGGTCCCTATTTCTGGTTTGGGCAAACTTTCCCTGAATACACACCTCACACTCTTGTTCGGGTCTACCTGTTTTGCCCTTGATCTGCATACCTTCAACAACATACTGCAACTTAAGAACATCGTCATAGTTACAGTGGCCTAATATCTCGTGCCATGTCTGTATGTCGTGACATGCATTACACTTATCATTAGACTCAGCTTCAGTATGCAAATAATACAACCTGCCATATACGTGATTGTTAAATCTGGTACCGTCTCTGGTTATCAGGGCGTCTTTATCTTCTTTAAAGACAACCGTAGCCCCACTCATGGTTGCTGCCTTCACCGAGAAGATACTTTGGGGATATGATGGTACGAACAAAGCGTCTTTCAGCACCACCTAGCGTCGCTGTCCTCTGCTGTCGATGAGGGAAACCTCAGCATTTCCTCTCTGTTGAGCGACCCCGCTGCACCGGGTGCCGTCTGCCAGCTCGACACTGTGCGTTTCTGGCCTGAACGTGGAGTCGAAACTTTTGAACATGGTTATGTCCGTGATGATATGAGAGGTAGCCCCCGTGTCCACCATCAGACCCCTCTCCTGGATGCTGCATGCCGGCTGCCGCTGGGTATCGGTCCCTCCATCTCTCATCTTGATCACATAGTCCTCATCGGCATCTTCTGAGGCTTTACTCACACCATCCTTTTTGTCCTTGTCCTTACGTCTACACGTAGCGTCTTTGTGGGTGTCACTTCTGCAGAGACTACACCATGTCTTCTGTCGACATCCTTTCGCTCGATGGCCTTTGGTGCCACACTTGAAGCACACCACCTCTGTGTCGTCTTTGTTCCAGCCACGTGTGCTCGTCTTGGCAGGCCGCCGTCCGGTTTTCCCTTGAGTCTTCATCACACTGTCGCTGGACTCAGCTGCTTTTATCTTCTCTGTTTCTTCAAAACTACGTAGTTTAGTCTTGAATTCTGCAAACGTGATTTTATCGTCTGTATGTGCCACATGTATTGCGAATGGCTTAAAACTTTCAGGCAATCCCTTTAAGACCATAGCCACTAGCAGTCCATCTCCTAACGTCTCACCCGCGTTCCGCAGTGCTGTGATGGCGGTTTCTGCTCTGATGATATAGTCCATTACACTTTCATCGTTTGCCTCCTGAAGCGATGTCAACATGGTGTACACGTTAATTATACGGGGCTTTCCCCTCCCCGCATAATACTCTCAATATTTCCAGAGCTTTTCTTCCATTGTTGGGCGCATCCCTCATAACTAATGGGAGGCTTTTGTCATCTAACAGTAAAATCAACTCTGCATATGCATCAGCGTTTTTCTTCGCATCTGCTGCTATCTCGGCTTCTGACTGCGGTTCTTCTAGCACAGTGTTCTTTAGCCCTGATAAATGAAAATGTCCCAACATTTTGGTCTCCCAAAGCTCATACTTAGTCTCATCTCCGTCGAACGTCAGTCGAGGCAATCTGCACGTCCTTCGTTGTTCCATCATGTTAGCTTGCTCTTTTTCTTAGCTAGCAGTCCGTTAGCATGCGGTCCGTTGCGAATTTCTAAACGGTGGAAAAAAACTTACCTTCCAAATGACTCCTGGGCCCATAACCTGTTGAGTTATGTTGCAGCTAACGTTGCATTCGGAGGAAAAGAGTGGACAATAGAGATGGATCATCTTTAGCCGCTGCAGACACATCAGTCTCACGGTCAGACAGCTTCCAAGTTTAACTACGGCAAATCAACTGGGACAAACATAGTGACAAAGCGTCCTCTATAGCCTGCACTTTAGCGCTCCCCTGTGGCATAAACATATACACCATACAGAACAGTACAGCATTACATTACATAATATACAACCTAGGACATAATGAACATATTTTAACATCAACCTTTAGATATCTTGCCATCAAGAGCCAGGAAGCCTTGTTGACGCAGTTAGTACACTATCATACTATCTTACTTACCACTCAGCTAAGTGGTAGTATTAGGGGCTGGTATGTACGTAGATGTGAAGGGAATCGCAAAGACGGGTGGTGTCTGGCTGATTGTGGTGGGCTGGTTTGATCTAAACATTCCTGGTAGATTTTTTACCCCAGTACAGCCCTGCAGGTTGCCATAGCAAGGACTTAGAATCAAAGTCATCCAATTATGACCAATCACATACCTGGGTGCTTTTTGAATCATCCAATCATGATTCACAGTTTGCACTGATGCCATTGCATGGCATACCTAATAGTCAGACAGAAATGTGACAACATTAAATTATATTATTTTTTAGGCTATTTAACATAGCTTGGGAAAACCCTGACGAACTTCCGGCAAATTTTAGATTTTCCTCTGCAAGTCAGTCTGGCCAAGAGCCCATTCAAGCCCATTTTCCAATTTTTACAAATCCAGGCATCAATCACAACCGCTGCGGCTTTACACGATGACGATAGCGCAGCGACGTTGAAGTGGTATCTCCTTCATCGCTGTGATTGGTTTTAGGTCTATCCAATTGCGCCCAGAGGCATTTGAACAGCAACCGTTGGTGACACCCCTTTGGAAATGGGCTGTGAATGAACCTTCCCCAGACCCACTCTCAGTTACAACTGAGAAGGGTCTGGTGTCTACCAGGCTATATTTAACAGCTGACATCCAAACTTATGAATACATGTAAGCCATCCGAGTCATCATGCCTCAATTGAAGTCATGTCATTAACTTATAATCCAAGTCCAGTCTCAAATCATACATTTTTCTCAAGTCAAGTTGTAAGTCATTAAAACCATGACTCAAGTCGACTCGACTCCAAGTCACCCCTGCCCTTTTCCAAACAGTGTCCACTAACGGCTTCTCAGATGGTTCTGTGTCACAAACCATCTGACGCGTCAGCTTAATACTAAGTGGAGGCTCATTTACCTAAACTAATCAATTTCCATTTCCCCATCTTTCCACAGAAATTCCCACTGCCATCTGTGAGCCGTTGCCAGAGTTTGACCAAGAAGTCTCATTCTTCAGGGGGAAATTGTTTGCAAGCTCTGCTCCAGAACCTGTCTATCCTGAGCCTGTTCCAGCCTCGTCTGAATCTTCCAACCTTTGCTCCCAGACCTCCAGTGCTTCCATGGGACCTGTAGCACCTCTCTGGTGTCAAGCAGGTTGCCCGCTAGCCCCCTGCTTGATTCCTTGCCAACTTCTAATTAACTGTAATTCTCGGCCTGCTGACATAGCCTAACAGTCAGCAAGCCTCGGTTTTTCCCACTTCCCCTCCGTCCCCTCCATTGCAGTCTCACTGAACCAAAAGTGGCAGAACCAGAACAAGTAGGATTATATGTTCTTCAAACCAAATGACAACATAGGTTGTTTATTCCCCTAATACCCTCTAAATAAAAACAGAGCATTATATGAATTAACGAACTATCGTTGGCAAGAAAATACACCCCACTACTGTTTTTACTCTTTTTTGTTTTCAAACAGGACACGGTCCCCGGTCTCCTGGATGAAAGTCCTGTGTTTGTTTGACCCATCCACCCCCCCCCCAACTTGCTTTCTTACACGGAATTTGGCGCTCTTATACTTTGTGTCCTTATTTAATGCTTTGCTCATATGGCCCCTTCTGTACATTCTGGTGTACTCCGGCAGCACTACAACCCTCTTTACCTGCTAAATCCTCCACTTTAATCACCAGCTGGTCTCTAACTGTCTATTTGCTGCAGAGCTACACCAAACTATTTGGTACAGTGGGTTTTAGAGTCCTGAAATGGACCCTGATGAGAGGTGAGCGTCTGGCATCGTAAGGCATATTGGTGGTGGAAGAGCGTGGTCCCCCCACGAAGCGCTTTGAGTGTCTATGATAAAGCGCTATATAGATGTATGGAATTATTATTATTATTAAAGCTGTGGGAGTGAACAAAAACAGTAAAGGTTTGGGCCTTAAAACCAAAATACCAGTGAGTTAAAAACACTGTAGAGCTGAGATCGGGAGATCATTGTCTGTGGATTTGTGACTGGCAGCAACCCCTCTCACATTACACATGCTAACTGAATCACTTTTTTCTTAAAACAAAAATCAAAAAAATTCCAATTTATCAAATTAATGAATTGTCAGACACAATATCAACTGAAAAAACAGTCCTGTTCAGTAATGATGACATCACATGTTGATGGGTTCATGCTGATGCTTGTTTGTCTTCACACCTCTGATTCCAGGGACACCTCATTGGTCGAGATGTCATCACCTGACTAACCCATGCAGGTGTGAACAAACTTCCTGTCCAGAGGGGTTCAGCACACCGCCTTTAGGAGCCACTAATGGGCTGCAAAACGTTGTTCATAGAGAGACAAATCAAATCTCACGGGACCTGTTGGGAACTGTTTGTGTGTCTGATGAAGCCCACTATACACAACAAAGGAAATGGTCATTTAGCCCTTCAAACACTGATCTATTGGGAGATGAATTTTGACATTTCAGTTTTAGCTCTGCTCATTAAGACTCCATAGCATACACACAAACTTTGACTTATTAACTATAACTAACTATAACTTTTTAATACCATATGGTAGTAAGCAGTGCCTGAAGTTATCTTTTTTGGCCACTAGCCACGCAAGATTTTTAACAGCCATTTTTTTGCCTAATTAAGGTGAAACAGGAAAAGCATGAGTTATATTATATACATTATTTCAGGAGAACCTGGTCTATCAGGATATGCATTCTGCAGGGATGCCACATAAATGTGTAAATTGTTATATGACTATAGAGACAAAAGAAAAGACTAAACAGAAATTTATTGAAATCACACAAAGAACAATGATGACTTCCTTTTGGCTTTTAAAACGTGATCTTCTAGGTCTTGGCAATCAGGGCAAACAAGAATAAACTCTGTATCTAACAAAAATATTAAAGTATTTAGGTTTCAACCAGAAAATTCCATACACTTTTATCCAAAAATGTTAGTTGTGTCAGCTCCAGGGCCCAGTTTTTCAAAAGTAATCCAGTTAGATTTCGGATCATGTATTGGATCAAATCTTGGAAATGGGTTTTTCAAAAGCAAAAGAAGGATTCTGAACTAAAATCAGATCACGTAATCCGATCTTACATTTGATCTGGATCAAACATGGCCTTTGGGTTTTTCCAAACTTTGAACTCGGTTTGGGATCTATTTGATCCGAAAAAAACAGGATTATCCTGATCCCATCAGAATGGTGGAACCAAATAAAATCAGAGTGTTTTTTTGTTTTAACTGAATGATCACAAAATCAATTTATGATGATAGATACATTTATTCATATTTGAAGCATATATGTAGCATGTCACATCTAATGAGATATGGTAACCAAACCCCCAAAAAAAACATAACAAAATAAGGAATGTTTCTGTTTATTACAGTGATTCTGTTTCTTAAAATTAAAACAAACAATGGCTATTTGTGGCCACTGGTATTTTGCCTACCTGTTGTTCTTTGCTGAGCCAGCAGGCTACACTGTTGGCTCCATTTAAGGCTCTGGTCAACAGGAATTTGGTAATCCTGAAATTTGGTATTTGGATCACAGTGATCCAATCCAATGTTCCTTTAAAAAGTTGGCATAAAAGTAAGATGGATCAGGTGATCCTGGATAGCAAAACATGGGATTTCCAAATCCGGATCAATTTGATCGAGATTAAATATTTTTTGAAAAAGTGGGCCCAGAGCATTATATGTCCACAATTTGACATCAGTAGGCCAAACTACACTCATTTCAACCTCAAGGCTTCATTCTGGCATTTCTTGTCTTTCTATCCTCTGCCTTCCAACAGACACACACAGACCTAGGAAATAAGACCCTCCTGTAAGGTCTCTCTATTGGTTGAGTAAACTCAATCCCCCAAAATGACTTGATTTCTTTGGTCGAGCCAGCTTTCCGTCAAAGTGTCCTTATCAAAGATGGCATCTGGCTAACAAGAAGACATCGTTTTATTTAGTATGAAAAGATAACCAAACCCAGTAAGTTCAATTGTGGATTTCTTGCTCTGGAATTATTGTGCAAACTCTCCAAAAAGTCCCCGTCTTCACGGCCGGTTTACTAAACTACAATTGTCAGAGGACCTCGTTGAAACGGCGCATTTCTCTGCTTCTAGACAACAAAAAAGGAAGACTCTAAACTATATTGATCAGGAGAAATAAAGTATGTGTTTCTCCCGTCGCAGGCAACAGCTCCGACCAAATAGAGTTAAAATGTATTTAGTTTACTTTCTCTGAATTATCTAATCACCTAATCTTTTTGTTGGCTGCTTGTTTTACCACAGTAATGTGCCGCCACATTTTAGAGCTTGAATCCAAAGAATATGGCACACTTGGTTCAAAATGTGAAAGAACAACATTAGCAAGAAACAACTGAGTCACTCAATTCTTATTGGTTACCAGCCAACGTGGCAGGTAGATTGACAGTTTTCCCCGCCAATGGCAAAATTCACCTGCATTTGGCACGTGGTTGGGTGTTGATTTCAGGCCCTGGTTGTAAGTATGATGGGTATCACTGTGGTTGTTCACTTGTACTTTATGTTTGGTGTTTGTAAGGTTAGGATACACCTTGCCCTATGGGTGATCTCAGCACTTCCTATGATGCTCTGTGATTTGGACACATATTGTTCCTACATAAACATAAGGGGAAATAGCCAAAGCAGCATCTTTTGACCTGGTATCCAGGGGCCTGTTGCACAACAGTAGAATAAAGAAATCCAGGATAACTGAAACAGCGCAGCTTGACTTAGTGTGATCCACTCATCGCGTCTTAATCGGTTGCACATTTGCCGAGCCAGGATAAGTAGGTGAAGCTATGTCAAGCTAGGAGTAGATAGCTGGGATAAGTGCACGTTCACGGCTTTCTTAAATAGACCACGGTATCGATCACAGATTTACTGATGCAGAAATGGAAAAGACGTGTGCAGCATATGTTTCACCCGCTGAGCAGCAGCTTCTATGGAGTTTTACGAGGAGGTGAAACATATAATATGCAAAAAAGGAAATACGGCTGTTATCAAACGGAAAAAAAGCCCGACAGACTATAGCGGACCGACTGAATACGTATGGATTTAAAAAAAATCTTCTTAGTCACTCCATGTTTTAATTGCTTTAATATGCTTGTTTTATGTGTTGGTCATATTGCTGTTTCTGTTTTTATGTGCTAAATGTGCTGGTTTCAGTGTAAAGTGTCTTTGAGTAGCCTGTAAAGCACTATATAAATTAAATGTATTATTATTTAGTCTACTTCGACTTAAAAGTGAGCAGAGGGATTCTTGTTCCTGGGAAATTTATAAGGACTAAGCTTAATTTCAAAGCTTATTCATAATGCGAGAATATGTTTTACAACCATATGCACAAATCTCCATAAGCTATGTCTAATTCTAAATATCTTTCTACAATTAATGTTCATACAGAACAAGCATGAATGGACAAAAACTAGAAAAAGAAGTGACTTCAATACACACTGTAAGCATATCTGTAAAACAATGTAGCCTGTTATTATTCATGTTTTTTTAAGATGACAAGTGACAGCACCAAAATAAAATGATTAAGAAGCTTTGTGGCATTCCAACACATTCTCACTCCCATTTGGTAAAAAAAAGGACGTTTGATCAGGTGCCATTGTCGTCGTTATTGATGCTAAAAGTCCGCTTTTAGAGTCCGCTGCGCGGTGTGGGAGGATCCCCCGTCTCCCTCTCCGCCTCCCCAACGTAACGGGCGGGGGCACACTTCAGGGGACAGCAGCGAGGAAAAGCCCATTTCGCCTCCCTACATGTCCACTTTTACCATTACCATCTCAACAACTGCAGTAGTAGGATTTAAATCAAACTCGTGATAGCAATAGTGACAAGTAATGCATGTTAATAAAAATAAAGCAGAACACATTCAGAAGACAATGCAATAACTGTTAAACACGTTTATTTCGGATCAGAGCAGCAGCTGATTTAACACATCAGACTCCAGGATTAATCTTAGCCTGCCTGTTAGCCTGCTCTGGACCAGGCTAGCTGCAAAGAATAAATCGCCATGGTTACTTGGCTCGGTTTAATTCAACCTGCTTTTGTGCAACCAAGTCAAAGCTAAATTCATCCAGGATAACCTGAATATCCCGGCTTAATCCCTTATCTTGGTTTTGGGCAAAGGCCCCAGGTCTTCAAATTCATCAAACAATCAGAGCACTGTCACCCAGAAGACTGTTTCATGTACCGTTTGAAAATAAAGGGTGATTTTTTTATTTTACCTTACAGAACTACGTCCCCTTCTGTGTCAGGTGTGTGAACAGAAGTAAAGTTAGGTAACAACACAAACCAAGATCTTAGCAGAGTCGGCAGAAGACAAGTCTATTTCCAGATCCTGATGAGCGACTTGTAGCCACATGCCATCATCTTCCAACGTCAACAACATAAAACACAACTAATTTAAAAGTTCTGCCTATGTGCTGGTAGATTTGTGTTTCTTTACTGGAAAGTAATAAGAAAAAAGACAATTATCATGTTAAATAAACACTCATATGATGATATATTGAGAATTTCAGAGCAACTCTAATATTTTTGCCGACTACTTCATCTGCTTCTGCAGTCATACTTGCAAACCCTCCCCATTTTCCCCGGAGACTCCTGTTTTTCATTGCCCTCTCCTGGTTTCCTCCCAGGGTCACAACTCTACTGACAACAATACAGCTACACCAAATGTCGTCATGGCATGCAAGTGACGCGGAAGGAGAGAGAGCCTCGTCCTCTTCAGACGGAGAGAGAAATGGAGACTTAAAGGTCCAATATGTAATATTTGTACTGTAATAAATCCAAAAATGACACCAATGCCTCATCAGATATTAAGGAAACATGTTAAGTTGAAATAATATCTTTTCTGACAACAATGCTAATGTCAGTAATTTTTCTTTTTGAAATTTACATTCCGTGACGGAATTTCTATTTATGTTTTGGCCTGTGTGTTGTTATCAACGGCCCAGTTTGACAGCCAGGGACCTATTCCATCAAGCAGGCTAAAGGCAAAGCCAAGCTTAAATGGCCAAGTCTGGCTAATATGAGTGAGAGTTCGGTTCCATCAAAGAGGCTGAGATTAGCCCCAACTCAGTAACCATGGATACTATGACTCTGGCTAAGCCTCAACCATGGCTAAGCCAGAACTGTGGCTCAGGTTTCCGTTCCATCAATCTGAGCCTCAACCCTGTTCCACCAAGGTGGCTAATGTGAATGCCAGCCAAGTAACCATGGTAACTTATGCTGCCGGGCAAACCTGAGGCCTGTACTACGAAGCAAGATCAACTTGTCCTGGATTTCTTTCAGTAATCCGGCTTCACCTAACCTAACAACCGCGGTCCTGCATAACCTGTCCTACGACGCCGATCAACTATTATCAACTAGTTCAGTCAACTCAGGGTTTCCCAATCCAGCGGCGCGCGCGTTCACATAAAAGAGGCGGTGTTTGCGCACCACGACCAATCGCAAACATCTACCACATCTACGCATGTTATATAAGAAGAGCAAATTATAATTCTCCATAAATATGAAGAACACAGACACGGTTTTACAGGGAAAACGCAATACAGTCGCTGCTTCCTAAAACAGGAAAGAAAGCTGGCAAAAAAATAAATAAATAGCCGACGCTGTAGATGTTTAAATCACAACGCTTATTAATATCACTTCCCCATCAGTCAGGAAGATCTGACCATAATTACACTTGTGCTTTCCATAAACTGTCGTTGCTTTAGCCTATTATTTCAGTTGCAACCCTGGCAGTGGGAAGCGATCGTTAGAGCAAATAAAACATATAAAAACATAATTCAAACCGATGTGTACACTACGGCCTCCGCGCTCAAGAAGCCAATATGTAATTCCCTCCCATTAAAATATATAGGCTATATTTCATAAAAATACCCATGTTAACGGGGTTGTTGGTCTCTCAATGTTTTAACTTTTATGAGCGCATTTTTTTTTTTTTTTTTTTTCTCTCTCTCTCTCTCTCTCTCTCTCTCTCCTCTCAGCTCCGCCTGATCTTCTTTAAGAACGGTGACGCCGTTATCAATCGACCTATTGATTGGTCAGTAGGCGGGGCTTTTACACCGGTTGATCTCTGATCTCCAACTTAACCTGCTCCCGACCAGGTTAGGTGTTCAGCATGAGTTACCACGGCGATTGAACCCGATAACAACTGATCCACCTTCGTAGTACAGAAAATCCTGGGTTGAGCCTTAAGTTAGCTCGTTAAGGCCAAATCCTGCTTCGTAGTACAGGCCTCTGGTCTGTAGCAGGCTAAAAGTGAAGCTTAGCACCATCTATGATCAAAGAATGTCCAGTAGACAGAAACAGAGTCACACAACGGTCATGGAATGATAAAATAATATGGAAAACATAAAATTTATAATATCTTTTTTATTATTTATACTAATAATCATATATTATCTATAAGTACATTAAAGAACATTATCACGAAAATAAAACAATAAAAAATAAGACAAATAAATACAAAATTAAACTAATTAGCAAACAAAATATAATAAAAGGAAATTAAGGTATTGAAAATAAAAGATTGAATATGTACACCAAACCAATTAGATGTAAATGCCCTCCACCCCCACACACCCTCCTTGCCTCCTATTGGCTGGCAAAGCCAAAGCCAATTGAGGTCAATTGACAAAGGCCAAGACATTTAAGCAGTGCATTCAAGAGAGGGAGAGGGACACAGAGAGACAAAGAGAAAGAGAGATTGAGTGAGACATTCCAACATGGCATGCCCATTCATTGACAACCCAGTGAATGAAGAGGCCCGCATAATTCAACGGGCCTTCAGACCACCACCAGCACCAAGGGTCTTCCAGGACAGGACCAACCCGTTGACCCACACAGATGCGTACCTGTGGGAGAGGTACCGGTTCAGCAGACAAAGCATTGTGTATTTATGCAGTTTGCTTGAACCACACATTATGAGGGTCACTCGCCGCAGCCAGTCTCTGACCACTGTGCAGTCAGTCTGTATTGCACTGCGGTTCTTTGCCAGCGGTACATTTCTCTACAGTGTTGGTGATGCTGAGAAGTTAAGCAAGGCAACTGTTTGCAGAGAGGTAACAATTATATGTACTGTATTCATTTGTGATTATCACATGAGGGTGTCCATGATGTCATATTGTCATAGGCCATGACTAATTGGAAACAGAGACAGATGGCAATGAAGTAATATACCTATTTATTCTTTTGATGTAACAAGGGTTAGGGCCTCAGATTGATAAGAGATAGATGATTGATTGATCACCTGCATTCACTTAGTTACTGTAACAGGGGTCCTCATCTCCATAGCATTGCTTGATTTGCTAAATGATTCTCGATAAATAATGCAGGAAATAAATTAAAGCTATCCCATCGATTTGCAAAACAGTCAGTTGATAAATGTGATGAATATCGCTTTCTAACATTACTACTAGGGCTGCCAGATGATAAAATATGGAGAATTTCACATAAATTGCAGTGAAACAATAATGCTATTTTAATTATGTTCATATGAATGTTACTTATTAGGGCTATCTTTTTGTTCTTTGGGGATTTTCCTTTTAATTTTAGGGATTTGGTTGCATTAATAGGTCCACATAATTGATTAGTTTAGAACAAAAACCATTAAGAAATCAATTGGTAGATTATTGTCTACATATATTTTGTGCCTTTGATGGGGGATTTATATAACATGATGATGTTGAAATACTTTAATTTCTTTATCACTTACGCATTCAGCCTGTCGGCAATATTCTGCCACGCCACATCCCTCGCTTTATTGATTGCCGCGGTATTGCCCTTCTTTCGGATTATGTGGCTGTAATCCTCATATACCTCCATGAGGAGGGTTTGTTCAGCTGTGGAGAACATTTCTGCACGCTCTTTTCCCTTGCTTTTAGGCATTTTGGACAGTTCTCGTTCTCGACTAGAATGGGCTTTTTATTTTCCCTGTGGGCGTGCACAAGTTGAGGCTTAACAGGTGAGGCCTAGGTGCCTAAGTGTCAAGTGGAGCCAGCTGATTTCACTTGATGCAACGACTTGGAGCTAGATTGGGAAGTGGAGCTTAGTCAAGCTTCAAGCTTACACCTAAGTCTGGCAATTCTTAGCTACGTTGATGGAATACCCCCCAGGCCGGGTTGCCAGATATACCTGTAAACACGTAAACCCAGCGCGCTACAGCTGTAACGTTAGTACAGCCATGAAAGCAGCAAACAAACAAACAGGATCAACGGAGATGATCAGCACGGTGGCTCAGTGGTTAGCACTTCTGCCTCACAGCAAAAAGGTTCTGGGTTCGAACCCAAGTCGTCTCAGGCCTTTCTGTGTGGAGTTTGTGTGTTTTCCCATTGTTTGTGTGGTTTCTTCATAAAGACATGCATACTAGGCAACTAGGATTACAATTTAAAAATAGCAGACTGGCTAAACACTGGCGCATTCATTAATGTGCATTGTCCTAATCAAATATAATAATAAAAAAAAAAAAATAGATTCTACATGACATAAAAAAACGGCATGTTTCTAACAGTTCTGTGACCAGAGATGTAACAAACCCTGGATAAATATTGGAGATGTATTTGAAAGAATGAGACAGCTTAGAGCCCCAAAATGATGCTGAGTTGGCTAATTTACTCTAATTTTATGTAATTTAAACATTTGTGTACTCACATTGAATTATATAGCTAGAGTAACGTTACTCGAGTTGGTTAGTCGCAAAAACAATTGAGACACAGCCAGTAAAGTGATACCGACTGGTCCTGGCTAACGACGCCATGCTAACCCTGCTAACGTTACCGGAGTAAACAGCTGTTTACAACATGTACAATGGTGAGTTATTTTAAGCCAAGAGAGGGAGGCTTTGAATCGGGAAGAGAGGACCGTGAGTTTGCAGTGTTAAACACACAATTGTTGCCGCAATTCTAAGCCGATGAAGTGTGTTCAGTCGGGTGGAATAGGACGGCAAGGTAGTGCTATTTTAGCAGTTCCTATCCTGGCGTGTAGAGAGGACGGCGAGGTTGTGGTGTTTTTAGCGGTTCCTACTGTAGCTAATTCTAAGCCGAAAAAGTGTGTCTGTCAGTTGGGTACAGAGCTCCGCGTGGGCACAAGCTTTTATGAATATCAATATAGCCAGCATCTAACGTTAGCTACTCTGCTGTGCTGTGGAGTAATGTCTGACTATGTGAGACTAGCGTCTAACGTTAGCTACTCAGCTGTGCTGTGGAGTAATGTCTGACTATGTGAGACTAGCGTCTAATGTTAGCTACTCCGCTGTGCTGTGGAGTAATGTCTGACTATGTGAGACTAGCGTCTAATGTTAGCTACTCCGCTGTGCTGTGGAGTAATGTCTGACTATGTGAGACTAGCGTCTAATGTTAGCTACTCCGCTGTGCTGTGGAGTAATGTCTGACTATGTGAGACTAGCGTCTAACGTTAGCTACTCAGCTGTGCTGTGGAGTTATGTGAGACTAGCGTCTAACGTTAGCTACTCAGCTGTGCTGTGGAGTAATGTCTGACTATGTGAGACTAGCGTCTAATGTTAGCTACTCCGCTGTGCTGTGGAGTAATGTCTGGCTATGTGAGACTAGCGTCTAACGTTAGCTACTCCGCTGTGCTGTGGAGTAATGTCTGGCTATGTGAGACTAGCGTCTAACGTTAGCTACTCCGCTGTGCTGTGGAGTAATGTCTGGCTATGTGAGACTAGCATCTAACGTTAGCTACTCTGCTGTGCTGTGGAGTAATGTCTGGCTATGTGAGACTAGCGTCTAACGTTAGCTACTCTGCTGTGCTGTGGAGTAATGTCTGACTATGTGAGACTAGCGTCTAACGTTAGCTACTCTGCTGTGCTGTGGAGTAATGTCTGACTATGTGAGACTAGCGTCTAACGTTAGCTACTCTGCTGTGCTGTGGAGTAATGTTGACTATGTGAGACTACGTCTACGTTAGCTACTCGCTTGTGTATATTTTATGTAACTGTCTAATGTTAGCTACCCGCTGTGCTGTGGGTAATGTTGGCTATGTGAGACTAGCGTCAACGTTAGCTACTCTGCTGTGCTGTGGAGTAATGTCTGGCTATGTGAGACCAGCGTCTAACGTGTAGCTACTCCGCTGTGCTGTGGAGTAATGTCTGGCTATGTGAGACTAGCATCTAACGTTAGCTACTCCGCTGTGCTGTGGAGTAATGTCTCGCTATGTGAGACTAGCGTCTAACGTTAGCTACTCTGCTGTGCTTGGGTAATGGGCTATGTAAAGGTCTAACGTTAGCTACTCTGCTGTGCTGTGGAGTAATGTCTGACTATGTGAGACTAGCATACATTACGCTACTCTGCTGTGCTGTGGAGTAATGTCTGGCTATGTGAGACTAGCGTCTAACGTTAGCTACTCTGCTGTGCTGTGGAGTAATGTCTGGCTATGTGAGACTAGCGTCTAACGTTAGCTACTCTGCTGTGCTGTGGAGTAATGTCTGGCTATGTGAGACTAGCGTCTAGCAACATTGTTGTGAATGCTGCGGTCTCAGCCTGGCAACCTCCGTGAACTTAGAGTCTGGGCAGGAGGGGGTGGGGGAGACAACTCTCTCCAGTATTTTGAATTTGTACTGCAGTAACTATTTTAAACACTAGCTGTCAGTATTACATATTGGACCTTTAAAGAAATACTCAAGCCAGAGGGGCATATTAATCTGCTGTTCAAAATGTGCCTGTTTGGAACGGGCTGATTGCTTGGCCTGTGGTATTGCTGCTTGTAGCTTTCTCAAGAACCATTGTACCCCAAAATTACCTACAAAAGGATCCAAAGCACTTAATATGAAACCCAACTGTCAGCAGCTCAATATGATATATATGATACAGGCTTTTGTTTGATTTAGTGTCGGCAAAAAAAAGCCTTTTTATTGAGTTTCCCTGTTAGTGAAATGCTCTGAGTAAATTTAAGCTAAACTTTTATTGTGAAGGGTAGACACAAAAAAAAGGGAAGCCAGCTTTATGGAAGTGTTGTCCCTCAACCTTTATTCTGCGGTCCTTTTAATTTTATTCATAGTTTATTAATATCCAATATCCAATGCTCTCCAAACTGCTCCAAGTTAACCCTAAATAACTAACTAACCCGAAACGCAAGTTCATAGGGTACCCAGGAAGCAAGTGTGAAGTAAATCGGAAGAACGGTTCTCGATATTTAAAAGACAACTCACACACACACACACACACACACACACACACACACACACACACACGTTCCCTCCATTCAGTCATTTTGTCACATTCAGCGTCCCCTTCTTAACCAGAGGAAAAGTAACGTGTTATTTTAACCCAAACCACCATCTTTTTCTAAAATTAGGTTTTTGTGCCTAAACCAAACCTTAACAAACTACAACTGTTTCACAATGTTAACGACGTGTTTAAAATGGCAGCCTATACATTCAATGAGATGTTAACCAAGAAGAAGCTGCTGCTCTCTTCCGCCTCGTGTTTAAACTTGAGATAAATTGACGACTGGGGTGGAAGCACCCGTCTCAGAACTGACGAGAAGACAGGCCTTCACCTAAACCAATTAGTGGAAAACAGAACTTAGTGGCAGCAAGGGTTGTTGAGAAATTAAATCTCAGCAGCTTAAACCTTTTATCCCTTTAACGTAGTAAAAGTAAACAGAAATCTCTCATCTAACTGAAATGTGAGAAACACATTTAAAGTATCCTGGGATGTTGGTAAATGTTTACTACTAACTATCACACACCTTGCAGTGCTGTAGCCTGAGGTGGACTAGAGTCTGACTCCAGACGTTTTCTGTTGCAACTTGTCTCAGACTTGGCCATTGGCCTTGCAAATATTCTAGTTGGTCTCCACCAAGTCCTGCATTACATATTTTTCTAAAGTTAAACCATTGAATCTCGCTTGTTCAGAAAACAGATATTTTTTTCAATCCAAAATCCATCTAGAACGGGCATTGACATTGGTCTCCTGGTATACCCTGGCTGCATCATATGAGGAGGCATCGTTCTATTTTTCATTTAGGTCACAGACACACATGTTGTCGACCACTTTGTAGTATGTATTCTTCAGGACAAGTCATAAATTCAGTGGTGTAATGAGCCCACACTGGGCCCTTATGTAGGATTATCACGGTGGCCCCCCCTACTACAGCACGTGATGATGCAATGTCCATGAGTAAGCTACCATGAATAGGACAGGATAGGATCATAGAGACACAGAATATAAGAGATGAGATGACTCACGAAATCAGGAGTAGCCTACGCGCACCACAACAACAACAAAACACTGCTGGTGACGGAGCACCATAACACATTGTTACTCACTGCTATGACTACACACACACATAGGCCGAGGTATCTGCAGGATCTGAAGAGTAACTATGAGTTTAACTGATTTTCTAAACCAGGGGTAAAACAAGGCATAGATCACAGGGTTTAGACATAGAAACACAACTACCAGAACATCAAGAGTCCTGGCTGCTTTCAGCTCGGATTTCTTTGCCTTTGGAGTCACTGGAAGCTGGAGTGTGACAGCTGTGAGAGCTGCAGTTAGATTTCCACAATAAAATACTTTTTTTTCCATTACTGTCCTTTGTACAAACAACTTTTTAGATTTGAATTTTTCAGCCCAACTGAAAAACATCCATGTTTTACAGATATACTTCTTTGTACTGACTTTTTTTTGGGAGTGATTTAATTTCTTTTTGTCAAGTTATTGCCGTGAAATGTGTTCATATAGCCTAGAAATCTAGACGCACCTTATCGGCAGCAAATGTACTCTCCGTTAGCTTACGAGCTGGATAAGCCAAACTTTAGCAGGGCCAATCACATCGTGTATAGAGTCGGTGGGCGGGCTTAACATAATGACGGCAGAGTTACGACGGTTACGCGTGAATTCCTTGCTACTTGAAAACAAAGACGATGGCTGCTGCCGACCGGATACAGCAAAAGTTTAATCTATCAACTAGCGTTGCTCTGGTTGGTTGCGCAGCACGGCGCAAAGCCCGACGCAAAGCCTGACGCAAAGCCTGACGTAAGTGTCTTTGCTATTTTAAGACCTGCCTGCTGAGCCTCCCCTCTGAGTTGAAACCTAAAAAAAGATTTTAAGCCATAAAAAAAATAAGTTTTGAATCTGAAAACATGAAATGTGGAACTGAAAAGAAATATAAAAGTGAAAAATGAAAATTTGTAATTTATTCAAAATAATTACAGAATTGAATCAAAATTTTATTCAAACTGAGAGAAAAATTGGTACACTTATTTTTAGTTTGAATACATGGTTTCATTTTTCCAAGTTTTGACCAAAACTTAAATTTTCAAGTTCAAGCTTTAGTTTTTCAACTATATATATTTTTTTCAAATTAACAAAACATTTGGCCACGATTTAGCTCCATAAAAACCACCCCTACAAACGGAGGAATGTGCACCAGCAGCGCCAGACATGTCGAGTTAAACACAACCACACAGGCCACAGGAGTGGGTTTACAGTGTGTTGCACTTCTGACATCACAAAGTTCACTTTAGAATCAGAATCAGAATCAGAAAAGCTTTATTGCCAAGTATGTTTACACACACGAGGGATGTGTCGTGGTATCGTTGGTGCAAGTCACATTAAAGCATTAAAGCAACATGCACAAACACACCGAGTCGCCATATGCAACGCCATCACAACTCGCTCCTAACTCTCGCAGATACAGCATGACATGAGGAGAGGAGAGGGAAACAAAAAAGCGGCTCTCAGACTATCCTGAAAAAAAAAAAAAAAAAAAAAAAAAAAAAAAAAAAAAAAAAAAAAAAAAAAAAAAAATTAAATTTTTATTTTTTATAATTTTTTAAAAAAATTTAAAAAAAAAGGGGGGGTATGGCCAGCTGAGAAACGCACAGCCCGGCAGCCCACTAGTGTCTCAGTCCACAGAATGTCATAGCGATAACACAGCACGTTGCCATGGTTTATGGCTCATAACTCCTGAACCACAGGACGGAAACAGAAAACAATGGTCGGGAGAGAGCTGAGATGGCGGAGGGGCCTCCTCCACCTGGGGCCCCCTGGATATGAGGTCCCTCAGTGTGGGGACAGAGGAGGCCGTGAGTTTCCTCCTGTATCTCTCTCTCCCCCACTGAATAGCTTTATTAAAAGATGTCTGTGTGAATGGTAGAAGGTCCTGCAGGTGTGTGCCAATGACTGTGTCCTAGAGATCCCTAAGTATGTTGATGTTATTGTGCATCCATGTGTCTGTGTTGACTTTAACCAGTTCTAATGGATTATTGTTAGGTGAAGAGGGTTTGATGAAAGATGGAAGCCTATTCATTTGTCTCATCATTCCCTGTGGGAAGGTGTCTATGTGTAGTGTGTTATTTATGATTTCTGAGTGGTGGATGGTCTGTAGAAGTCTGAAATATGTTTTGGTGTGGAGGTGATTATGGTGGACTGTAAAGTTTGGAGGCTGGCTGTTGACCCCCGGGGGGGAAGGGCAGAAGAGGAGTGATGGTTTGCCAACCTCTCAGCCCCGCCCCCTGGGGCCAGCGGTGTGAACCTGTTTTGTAATGTTACTGGCATAGTCACCACAAAACTGCAGGACAGTCCCAGCAGAAAACACACCTCCACAGAACATGTAAAATGGCCGACCAGGCTCGCAGATAAGAAGAAAGAAGAAAGAGACCACCTGTAGATGAAAACGGTTAAAAGTTAAATAAAAAGCCTGTTCACATAGGCCCAATAAACCTTCAGTAAAGGAAAATACAGAGGAATAAAAAGAGAGGGGGGTTAGGAAAGTAAAGAGAGAAGAAAAGGGAAGGTAGGCTCCTTAAAGCTGTGGAGTAAAAGGTTACAGTGAGGTTAAAAGAACTTAATACTCACAGGTTCGGAGGCCTTGTGGGTGCTTACGCCGTTGTCCGAAAGAAAGGGGCCCTCTTTGGGGACCCCCTGGGTCCACACAGTCTCCACGTTATTAAAAGAGGATAAAAAGTCGCTCTAAAAGTTGATAAAAGGCCATCCTGTATAGGTGGGGAGTTTAGTAGTCTTCAGTGTGCACACACAATAAGTTCAGCTGACTCAGCCCTCAGGTTTCCTGGCTGGCTGGCTTGTTAAAACAATCCTCCATTAAAATGAGCTGTTGCAGGTTAAAATCCTCCTGGGAGATTAAAATAATCACTGCTTTAAAAAAGGGTTAAAATCCACATTATGAAGATGGTAAAAGTAGAGCTCTCTACATTTGGTCATGTAATGGCTTCTTCAGGAGAGAATAACTGCCACCAGAGAAGGCCTTAGTTTAATAGACATGTTTTGGGGTGGGGCCACCATCACACCCCCCAACCGGTGGAAACAGGTGTTCATCATTAGCACTTTCAGCAGCGAGTGTGTGGACTCTGACAAGAGGAGAGAGCAATCTTTAAACTGCTATTACGTATGTTGAGTCTGGACTCGAGACATTTTTTTCTATTGTCTCAGACTTGTCTTGGACTCGTTGGTAATTGCACTCGGACTTGTCTCGATCTTGACCATTGGTCTCACCAAATATTAGAGTTGGTCTTGAACGAGTCCAGCACTACATGTTTTCTTTCTGAAGTAACTTTCTCCTTCAGAACAAAACCATTAAAGCGTGCTGGTTCAGAAAACAGCTATTAGTTTATTCATAATCCATCTAGAACGGACACTGACATTGGTCACCTATACTCCTGGCTGCATCATATTAGCCTGTATTATTATTATTATTATTATTATTATTATTATTATTATTATTATTATTATTATTATTATTATTAGGGGCCGAGCAGCCAAGCTGAGTGGACCCTATTGTGTTTGTCTGTATTATTTATTCTTCTTCTTCCTAAGAAATCCATGCACAAAAACTCACCTAACTGTGCACATAAGTCCAGTCCTATGCTAAACTTAATCAGTGTGATGTGTGTGCTAAGTGTCCTGATGATGGCGCTCTTCCTATCACCAGCCATTCTCAATCCTCCGCTCCCCGACCACTTTTCCCTCCAAACACAATAATTATCGGTGATTCATTCTGCCGACGCATACGATTTTTTAATGCGACCACACACTGTTTTCCAGGAGCTAAGGTTGCAGATATCCATGTTAAAATTGTGGACCTGATACCCTCACTTTCAACAACAATCAAGCGCATTGTGGTCCACTGTGGACATAATGACATGTCCTACCGTGAAAATGAACGCACAAAGAAAGATTTTAACACTCTGATTGACGTTTTAAAGAGTACTGGGAAATCGTTTTTTATTTCGGGCCCACTTCCCTCTCTAGGTCGTGGAAAAGACCTTTTTAGCAGACTTCTTGGCCTCAACACCTGGCTTCAGACTGCCTGCCTTCAATCTTCACCACATAGGGTTCATTGACAATTTCAATCTTTTTTGGGAACGTGGCGCTCTGTTCAGCAGGGATGGAATTCATCCGAACGCACGTGGCAACCAGATGCTGTGTAGAAATATACAGTATGTCCTGCAAATGCAGTGGAATGACTGACGGTTTACCTCCCGAAAAAACACGCTCAAACACAATTCCCAGATGCACTCTTCCATAACCTCCTCCTCCTCTAAAACAACGTCTCCAAGTCCACAAAACAGCTATATCATCCCGGTTATTATTAACAACAGACCACACAAAGTGGTGAAGCTGCAATACAATAAAACACATTCAACTGCTAATATAGTAAATTTAGCGCTCATTCCCCGTCATCTACAGCCTGCCATAAGAAATGAGGCAGATATCTGCCTCAACACACTAACACTAGCTTTATTAAATGTCAGATCCTTAGCAGGAAAATCATTTTTTATCAATGATTTTATTATTCAACATAATCTTGATTTTATGTTTTAACTGAAACCTGGTTGGATCAGAATAACAGCGCTGCTGTCCTCATGAAGTCAGCTCCCCTGGCTTCATTTTTATGAATGAGAGTAGTGTTCATAAGAGAGGAGGCGGAGTCGGCTATTTTGTTTAAAAACTCATTCATATGTAACGCAGTTATCCGTCGGAAATTTTGATTCCTTTGAGTATGTGGCTCTTCAGTTAAGGTCCACTAATAGAGCTATATTTATAAATATCTACAGACCACCCAAGTACTGTGCAGCCTTTTTTGTTGATTTTGCTGAACTACTTTATTCTGTGCTGTTATGATTTGACTGTTATTAATTGATAATTACGGGTGATTTCAACATTCATGTCGACAACCCTGAGGATAGAGGTACAAAGGAATTGTTTTGTATCTTTGATAATTATGGACTCACTCAACATGTGACTACAGCCACACACAACAAAGGTCACATCTTGGACTTAATTATTTCTAAAGGCTTGGACATTTCCAAAGTTGTGGTAAATGATATTGCGCTTTCTGATCATTCATGTGTTTTTTTAATAGCTCTATAACTGTGAAAAAACTGTTCATACAGAGGTAATCAGAAAACGATACATCACTGAAAGCATCAGTGAAAAATTCATTCAGCTTTTCTCGTCCACAACGGCCCCTCTGGCCCCAGCAGCAATCAGATAGTTTCAATTGTTTAATCTCAACTATTATTGACACCATTGCTCTTAACAAACATCATCTCTACAAAAAGATCTCGCATAGCTTAAATGCGCAAGCACCTCTAAGATTAGAAAAAAGGAAATTAGATAGATAACTTATCGACAACTATAGGCCTATATCAAACCTACTTCTTAAGAAAATTAAAAAAAAAAAAAAAATTATTGAAAAAGCGGTTTTTCAACAAATAAACCTTTTATTGTCCCAAAAGAATATTTTGGATCCCTTACAGTCGGGTTTTCGGCCACATCATAGCACTGAGACAGCTCTTCTGAAAATCTTTAATGATATCCACCTAAGCACAGATAGTGGCAGAACGAGTCTTAGTTTTACTAGATCTCAGCGCTGCATTTGACACCGTTGACCACGACATATTATTAAATAGACTGGAAAACTGGGTAGGCCTTTCTGGAACAGTACTACAGTGGTTTGAATCCTATTTAAAAAATAGAAATTACTATGTGTCAATAGGTAACTATGCATCTGAGCGTACAAGTTTGACATGTGGAGTTCCCCAAGGCTCCATCCTGGGGCCTCTACTGTTTAATATATACATGCTGCCCCTAGCTAAAATCATGGAAAACAACAACATAAACTATCACAGCTATGCGGACGATACACAGATTTATATAACCTTGTCAGGACTACAGTCCAATACAACACCTGGCAAGGTGCATTGAAAAAATCAACGAATGGATGTGCCAGAATTTCCTAAAATTAAATGAAGATAAAACGGAGGTGATCATTTTTGGACCTAAAAATGAATGATTAAAAGTAAATGCTCATCTTCAATCAACAATGTTAAAAACAACAGACAAAACAAGAAATCTTGGCATAATTATGGACTCTGACCTGAATTTTAACAGTCACATTAGGTCAGTAACAAAATCTGCCTATTATCATCTTAAAAATATAGCAAGGGTAAAAGGACTTATGTGCCAACAGGATTTAGAAAAACTTATCCATGCTTTCATTTTCAGTAGACTTGAATACTGCAACGGCGTTTTTACAGGTATTCATAAAAAGTCTATTAAACAGCTGCAGCTGATTCAGAACGCTGCTGCACGAGTCCTTACCAACACCAAAAAAATAGATCACATCACTCCAGTTCTGAAGTCCTTACACTGGCTTCCTGTGCATCAAAGAATAGATTTCAAAATACTCATGTTAGTTTATAAGTCACTAAACGGTTTAGGACCAATTTACCTTTCAAATCTGCTACTACACTATGAGCCGTTGAGATCCTTGAGATCATCAGGGACGGGCCTGCTCGCCATACCCAGAGTCGGAACAAAAAGGGGGAAGCTGCGTTCAGCTTCTATGGTCCCTACATCTGGAACAAACTACCGCAAAACTGTAGGTCGGCTCCTAATCTCAGCTCTTTTAAATCAAGGCTGAAGACCTTTCTTTTTAACACTGCCTTTTCTTAATTCATTTTTGTATTTAAATTTTTTTTTTTTTTATTCATTTATTTTATTATATAACTGTTTCTTCATCTGTTACCAATTTGTATGATATTTTTAACTGTTTTTATGTCCTGTGTAAAGCACTTTGAATCGCATTGCTGCTGAATTGTGCTATAGAAATAAAGTTGCCTTGCCTTGCCTTGCCTACAACAGCCATCTAAAATTCTAAACTTTAAAAGTTCATAACAAATCAGCTGTACATGCTACAACGTAGCAACTTATGCCAAACTGTAGCCCCAATAGAGCAGAAACTATGCTCTGCTGTTACCTTGTAGCAATGTTGAAGTCCATCACTCTCTTCTTAAACCTTTCTCCTCCCACATGTTTGTTTCAACTGACACCAAATTTTGGCAACTCCATCTCCAGACTGTCCTCCACAAATTTACCTTTCAGATTTTTGATTCATCAAAATACATTAGTATGTACAAATCCTGCAATTTCCATCCATCCATCCATCCATCTTCGTCCGCTTATCCGGTGTTGGGTCGCAGGGGGAGCAGCTCCAGCAGGGGACCCCAAACTTCCCTTTCCCGAGCAACATTAACCAGCTCCGACTGGGGGATCCCGAGGCGTTCCCAGGCCAGGTTGGAGATATAATCCCTCCACCTAGTCCTGGGTCTTCCCCGAGGCCTCCTCCCAGCTGGACGTGCCTGTAACACCTCCCTAGGGAGGCGCCCAGGGGGCATCCTTACCAGATGCCCGAACCACCTCAACTGGCTCCTTTCGACGCAAAGGAGCAGCGGCTCTACGCCGAGCTCCTCACAGATGACTGAGCTTCTCACCCTATCTCTAAGGGAGACGCCAGCCACCCTCCTGAGGAAACCCATTTTGGCGCTTGTACCCTGGATCTCGTTCTTTCGGTCATGACCCAGCCTTCATGACCATAGGTGAGGGTAGGAACGAAAACTGACCGGTAGATTGAGAGCTTTGCCTTCTGGCTCAGCTCTCTTTTCGTCACAACGGTGCGATAGATGGAATGTAATACCGCACCCGGGCTCCCGACATTCTCCGACCACTCTCCGCGCCATTGTCCCTCACTCGCGAACAAAACCCCAAGGTACTTGAACTCCTTCACTTGGGGTAAGAACTCATTCCCTACCTGGAGAAGGCATTCCATCGGTTTCCTGCTGAGAACCATGGCCTCAGATTTAGAGGTGCTGATCCTCATCCCAACCGCTTCACACTGCGGCGGCGAACCGATCCAGTGAGTGCTGAAGGTCGCAGGCCGATGATGCCATCACGACCACATCATCTGCAAAAAGCAGCGATGAGATCCCCAGCCCACCGAACTGCAACCCCTCCCCACCCCGACTCACCGCGATATCCTGTCCATAAATATTACAAACAGGATTGGTGACAAAGCGCAGCCCTGGCGGAGGCCAACCCTCACCTGAAACGAGTCCGACTTACTGCCGGGAACCTGGACACAGCTCTCACTTTGGTCGTACAGAGATTGGATGGCCCTGAGTAGAGACCCCTCACCCCATACTCCCGAGCACCTCCCACAGTATCTCCCGGGGACCCGGGTCATCCTTCTCCAAATCCACAAAACACATGTAGACCGGTTAGGCATACTCCCAGGCCCCTCCAGGATCCTTGCGAGAGTGAAGAGCTGGTCCGTTGTTCCACGCCACCGGGACGGAATCCGCATTGTTCCTCCTCAACCTGAGGTTCGACTATCGGCCGAACCCTCCTTTCCAGCACCTTGGAGTAGACTTTACCAAGGAGGCTGAGAAGTGTGATACCCCTGTAACACCCTCTGGTCCCCTTTTTAAAAGGGGAACCAACACCCCAGTCTGCCACTCCTTTGGCACTGTTCCAGACTTCCACGCAATGTTGAAGAGACGTCAACCAGGACAGCCCCTCCACACCCAGAGCCTTGAGCATTTCGGGACGGATCTCATCAATCCCCGGGCTTTGCCACTGTGGAGTTGTTTGACTACATCAGTGACTTCCGCCGGAAATCAACGCCAATCCCCGTCATCCTCTAGCTCTGCCTCTAACATAGAGGGCGTATTAGTCGGATTCAGGAGTTCCTCAAAATGCTCCTTCCACCGGCCTTTTTTACCTCCTCAGTTGAGGTCAACAGTGTCCCATCATTACTGTATACAGCTTGGATGGTTCCCCGCTTCCCCTCCTGAGGTGGCGAACAGTTTTCCAGAAGCACTTTGGTGCCGAACAAAGTCCTTCTTCATGTCTTCTCCAAACTTCTCCCACACCCGCGCTCTTTGCCTCTTTCACGGCAGAGGCTGCAGCCCTTCGGGCCCTTCGGGTACCCTGCAACTGCCCCCGAGTCCTCTGGGATAACATATCCCGGAAAGACTCCTTCTTCAGTCGGACGGCTTCCCTGACCACCGGTGTCCACCACGGTGTTCGTGGGTTACCGCCCCTTGAGGCACCTAAGACCCTAAGACCACAGCTCCTCGCCGCAGCTTCAGCAATGGAAACTTTGAACATTGTCCACTCGGGTTCAATGCCCCCCAGCCTCCACAGGGATGCACGGAAAACCCCGGGAGGTGCGAAGTTGAAAGTCCGTTGGACAGGGGCCTCCTCCAGACGTTCCCAATTTCCCCGCACTACACGTTTGGGCTTACCAGGTCTGTCCGAGAGTCTTCCCCACCCCTGACCCAACTCACCACCAGATGGTGATCGGTTGACAGCTCTGCCCCTCTCTTCACCCGAGTGTCCAAAACATACGGCCTCAGATCAGATGAAACGATTATAAAATCGATCATTGACCTTCGGCCTAGGGTGCTCTGGTACCAGGTACACTTATGAGCATCCCTATGTTCGAACATGGTGTTCGTTATAGACAATCCATGACTAGCACAGAAGTCCAACAACAAACAACCACTCTGGTTTAGATCAGGGAGGCCGTTCCTCCCAATCACGCCTCTCTCTGCAATTTCTTCCAAACTAAATATTTGATGTTCACGGAAAAAAAATCACAACATTCGAAGATCATTGTAGATTTGGTTGGCAAAATTTCAGAATTTTATCTAAAAAAGTGAATTTGTGTATTAATGTAGAAGATTTACAGTTCGTATGGTTATGATTATAGACCATGTATTTATAATTTGACACCTCTTCCTGCTTAAAAACCCTTTCTGCACATTTGGCTTAGCATAGTTTGACCTATTTTACTTAACTATCTCATAAGTGTTTGCTGTTTTCTTCATCTCTTTTAGCTGGATTCAGCTACAGAACAGGCCAGCCTGTTGGATATTGATGTTACTCTTTCATCTTGATCTTTAGATTTCATAGTGGATTTTGGATTGTCAGATTGATCCATTCAGACTTATTAAAGATTAAGCCATCATTATGTCTGATGCTACTATTGTGCTCTCATCCTTGTGGTGTATGTTACGTGTACCCACATACGTCTTATCACAATTTTGCTAAATAGATTACATTTTTGGTCCTTTGATGAAGTGCAAATAAATCATTGTGTCCTGCTCTTTGACTTCCTTTTGGGTGTACTGTATTTCTCAGCTCTGGGATGAGTGTGGTTGGCCACATTTGATATACCTTACATACCCGAGGACATTTCCAATAAATCCCTTGATGGTAATTAGGGGCCGAGCAGAGAAGCTGCGTGGACCCTATTGTTTTTGCCTGTATTATTAGGGGCCGAGCAGCAAAGCTGTTTTTTTATTTTGGCCACAGACACAATGTCACTGAGCGCTTTGTACTGTGGATTCTTCAAGACAAGTGATACGTTTAACAAATGAGAACATTTGTATTTTTAGGGTCACCTGTGTTTTTAGTGACACCTGTGACACCTGTCTATAAACTAATTTGATCCTACAGTGTTGTTACACTGTACTTGCTTTTGGATTATTAACAAAAATAATGCAAAATGATTATCTTAAAATAAACGATATAGTGTCTCTTACATCACATACATTATGAACAAGTATCTAAGTGGTCTTGAAGAGGATTCTATTTTTCTGTCTCTCATTTGGACTTGGTCTTGACTAGTGCTGGTCTTGGACTCGACAAAGGTTATCTTGGCTACACCACTATTCACCTTGTCATCTCAACTGCTTTACTTCAGTTCTATCCTGCAAAATACAAGTCAACAGCTCCATCTTCTGGCAAGTCAGCAGAGCATTTCATGAATAACTGTGGCAGTTTAAGTGTTCAGATAATGTAGCTCTACACTGAACAATCATTGTTGCATGGCCCAGGCTGCTATAATAAGGCTGTTTTTACAGGCATCTGTCATCCAAGTGGACCGAAAAGTGGACCACCCAAAAACGGACTCAGGCTTTAACACCTGCCTCATTTAGTTTGGTTGAATCCCACTAGGGTTGGTTTCCCCCTTGGTGCGGCCCGTTTTGGGCAGGTTTGAATGCAGCAATCCCACTCAGATGGCCAGGAGTATGAAGGCTAATAAAACACCTTATTATATATAGTCATTATTGTCTCTTGTCATTTCACATCAGTGTGAAAAATAGATAAAAAGACAATATTACATAGTGAATATGTCTGTTTATTATCATATGTCACTTGACAACAAATCATTGCTATGTAACATTAAATGAATGATAATAATTCTGATAATTTTTTAATAAAACTGATTTAAAATTTCAACCCATTACACTTTACATCATTTGTGTAACTTGAACTTTCTCTGTCCTATGATTACATGTTTCTCTGGAAATGTGACTGCAATGATCTGATGAACTGGAGATAATCCTGTCTTTTCAAAAATCAATTTTTTACATCTCACAACAGGACTTCATAGTGCTTTAAATAACTCAGTCATAAAGACAAGATATGTTATATATTGATCAAATATGAACCACGCTAAACTGAAAGGGTTAAAACAACTTTGTAAAGGGGCCAAGATCTTTTTGTACTGACAGTTTTATGTGAAACACAATTATAGTTCATAAGTGATGTTTTTCATATACCTGATGAGAAAGTGTGGTTGGTCAGGGGCATCTATTTTATTTCTGTTTGTAACTAAATGGACACTAATTACTTGGATGATGCTTTCACCAATATAGTGAAATGAATACAAAGCTTTAGTAGCTCTTTTGTTGTGTTGGGATAACATTTTTCCTATCATAAAGAAAAACAAGTTTCCCTGGGAAAAATACTCTTCATAAGTGTCATACATATGTAAATATGTGATTACTTAAAAAACTGTATATGGTGCTTATGACTCTCTTTAAATGCAGCAGCATCAGAGAGACAAAATACACAACAAGATAAAGATGAAGCACAGGTCTTTCATTTGTTGTTCATACATAATTTAGACTTTTAGACAGGAAAGCATATCTTCACTTTCTGTATTTGATAATTCACTCACTGAACAGCAGGAACATATTCATTAATTTATCCTTAGACCGAGTCTGATCTCAGTCCCTCCACACTCTCTCTACCGCATGGTGGTCTCACAGGAGCCAGGCTGCAGGATCTGAAGAGTAACTATGAGTTTACCTGCTTTTCTAAACCAGGGGTAAAACAAGGCATAGATCACAGGGTTTAGACAAGAGTTAAAAGAGAACACAAAGAGAACATAGGCTGCAGATGAAGCATTGACCAAGCTGTCACCTGCAAGAGAGACAGAGTAATATGGGCAGAAACACATTAGAAACACAACTACCAGAACACCAAGAGTCCTGGCTGCTTTCAGCTCGGATTTCTTTGCCTTTGGAGTCACTGAAAGCTGGAGTGTGACAGCTGTAATGTGAGAGCGCATGGCACGAGCCTGAGACACAGCCACGGCAAATACTCTCACATACAGAGCTATGATGACAGTAACTGGAACAATAAAGGTCAAAACAAGATCTACAGTCACTGAGATATTGTCAATGAAAAACACACATGCTCCGTAGCAGGAATTATACCTCCCTGGTTGAGTCAGGACATCCTTCAGAAAGAGAAAGCTGTAGGAAACAGAATAGAGCCAACACAGACAAACACAGAGTTTAACTCTGTTCACAGTGATTCTGGTGGTGTAATGGAGAGGGTAACAAATAGCCACATAACGGTCAACTGATATGAGCACCATGTCAACTATTGAGGATACAGTAATGATGGTTGATAGATAATTATAAAGAAAACACACAAGGTCACCAAAAATCCAGCAGGATGTTTTTCTGAAAATTTCTCCCGGCATCACCACAAGGCCCACTAGAAAGTCTGAGACAGCCAGAGAGAGGAGGAGGATGTTGGTGGGGGTGTGGAGCTGCCTGGAGGGAAAGAGAAAAGCACCATTACACCAACAAGAATGACAAAACAACTAAAACCAGTATTAAAAATAAAAAATAAAGTTTCCCGTTCCACCACATCTGTAGTTACCATATGTACACATATTTCATAAGTGTAGACAGTTAAAATGACTTGGTTGAGGTCACGGTGGACAGAAAGCAATGCTTAGTATTGGTAAGAGAGAGGACATGAACAGTCTCTGGTATCAAAGTCAGACATTTGGAGCAACATTATTCAGTTCTAAGTCAATTATTCCTCTAAATATACAGCAGCTGTTCATGTTTTTAAGTTACACATCCTGTAGAGAGAAGATGAGAAGTTAATATCTGCCTGAAGTGGGAGATAGAGATGATGATGAGCAGGTTGAGAGTCACAGTGATCAGAGAGATGGAGTACAGCATGATGGTAACTGTTTGGGGCCAAGGAGACAAGGGCTTCCTGCAGGAGGTGTTTGGGAACTGTGGAAAGCAGAGCTGGGCTCTGTCCTCAACCTCCATCTGCAGAGATCTGCAGATAGCTGCAGCTCTGGCAGCTCTCTGAACTAACCGGAGTCATGTAACTGATTTATCTCTCTCACATTCTCTTCATTCCCTCCTCCCTCTCAGTCCCTGTTTGACTCTGATGCCCCTCCTTCCTCACTCTGCACGTCCCACCATCATCTTCATCACTTTTTGTGGAGCCCTGCCTTTCTCACTGTCTCTCTATCCAATCTCTCCTTTTTAACTCTCTACCCTTGTTTCCTTTCCTTTGTCCTATTATTGTCCTAGAGATTACGTTTCAACTTACTAGGCCAGGTCTTTCTCCACAGCCCTGTAGAGCAGGGGTCTTCAATGTTTTTTAAGCCAAGGACCCCTTAACTGAAAGAGACATGGATCAGGGACCCCATATGTTGTATAAAAGTTGCATATTAATCTGGTCCTACAATAACTTTTAGGGCAGCATAAAGCATTTATAGATACATTTTTTTGCATAAAATACTAAGGTATTAAAATAGCTTGTTTTAATGTTAACCATTAAATGTGAAACAAATGTGAAACAGTCTATCCTTTGGGATGAACTGTATCTGTGGATATTTGCTAATAATATGTTGGAATCATGTTAAGACTTTAATTTTTGAAAAAACTTTCAAAAATTCCCGTACCCTTTGTTAAAGATCCCTGCTGTAGAGTAAGGTCTGCCTACACCACAGATGCATTCTGGGATAGGAGAAAAAATGCTTTGGACGTGACGATGGCTCTGCAAAATACTATCAGGAAGGAACTTGTTTTGGTGAAACATTACCGTCCCATTTACCTAAAACACCACATACAATATTAAGTTAAGTGTTAATAATAATAATAATAATAATACAGTAACATGAACTATTTAAATTAGCTGGACACATGGTTGATCATTATTTGCTCTTACCAGAGTATCACAGCGTGTACTTTTTCCATAGCTATCCCACCAATCGGCCCAGAGGTCCATGTTTACCCACCGGCAAAAGTCTGCTTGATGACTCGTGTCAACTGGTTAAAAATCACCAAAGTTCCCTCTCTACCGTTTTTCTTAGTGCAGCCCCATGGAAACCATACATGATGGTGTTAAAGCTGCGGCATTCTCCCCAGTCTACACCTTCTTCTGCAAATATGGTCACTTCTGGCTACAAAATATCAAGATGTTTTTTGCCAAAATGCAAAATTCCAGGCTTCGTTACGGCCGTCCACAAACCAACAGGTGATGTCACTGATGCTACGTCCATTAGGTTTTCATTCTATGGTTGGTGTCTGTGCTGTTAGATCGCAAACGGAGAGACTTTTGTTTTGAGAAAAAGAGACTTTTATTTTGAAAAAGGAAGTTGAGACTTTCCAGTCCTCATGCCAGAAATCAGGAAGTGCAAAGTTATTTTCACGCACATGCAGTGAGAGGCTGTGAAGCATATGTTGTGAGCTGCTGTTGAAAATAGATGAAGTGGGGAAGGACTTTACTTGCTGGGCATTTCCAGGGATGCTACTGGTGAGATAGCCTAATGGTTTGATGTTGATATTTGTCAAACGTTTAATGTTAAATGCAAATGTTGATGGTGAAATTGCTAAAGTTAATGTAGTCAATTTCTAAATGCCTTGCACTCATGTTAGTTCATGTAACAGTGTGATAGTGGTAGCATGGGAGTAATGCCATGGTAATGACTTGATAATGTTTTTTGAAGTAATGTTGCTTATTGAAGTTAATGTAAGGTTAAGGAGAACTTTATATTTGTTTGTATATTTGATAGTAGACAGTTTTAAGTAATTGCTGTATTTTGTGTTTTGTTTTCTCTTTTCTTGTAAAGGTTTTCAACCTAACCAAATGAAAAACTAAGGATTATTTGCCTAATTGAACATGGAAAACTGTCTAAATAAAGCAAAGAAGGAAGATTAAAGAAGAAATCATTTGAGTTGATTCCATTTAACCCTGTTGATGGCCAAGGCCTTTTTCAAGTTTGGGCAGAAGTAAAGTAAAGCCCCCTGTGAACTTGACAGTGTCCGAGCCACCGAGGCCCAGCCAATCAGCGTCCTGTGTGGAGCTACTGGCAGCTACGGGTACGGTTCAGGTGTGTGTGCTGGTGTGTGAGGTTGTAGTCTGGCGGTCTGAGATTTTTGATAAGCAGGTCTTGGTTTCAGCAGTTTACTTTTTTACTTCTTGCGTGAAACTTTTAAATCCAAAGTGATTACTCGTGGCCCTGAGGCAACCATTGTGGTGGTCTGGCTAATGAGGCTTTATTAGGGGTCTTTGATGTAGCGTGTTGCCAGTAGGGGTGTCATGATTCTCCAAATCCTCGATTTGATTACATTTTCGATTCTAAGGTCATGATTCAATTCAATACTAGATTTTTACATTATTTATTTATTTTTAGACTAGACTTTTATGCAATATAATATCTGACCTTTGTTTGCAATGTACCACACTACATTGTCAAATTTAAAACATTTATTAACAACATAATGTAACAATAACATATCTTCAGTCAATTGGAAACTCACAGCGGCTGAGAAAGAGCAGAAAGGGTGACTTGGCAGTCCGCTAACTTGTAGTTCTCTCTAATATAACCAATATAAGCTGCTCTGTTTAGGCTACAAAACGTGCATGCAGGCTGAAATTCAACCGTGCGGTTTTGTCGGGATAAAGCTATAAACAGAAGGAATATCCGCTAGCTGCTAGGCTAATGTGCAATGGTAAACACACAGAATATGGTACACACACATAGCAGAGCTTCCAAA
The DNA here is from genome assembly GCF_010015445.1 of Perca fluviatilis. NCBI lineage: Eukaryota > Metazoa > Chordata > Actinopteri > Perciformes > Percidae > Perca > Perca fluviatilis. Next base: position 35,608,110 of record NC_053123.1, on the reverse strand, counting down.
CTGTGTGTTTTTTGTCGACAATGCGAAAGTTGTCAACATAATTCACTGGAAATCCAAAATTCTTCCACACTTTCACACACTTCAGTGTTCTGTCGATGGGTCTCCAGCATCTGTAGTTGCCATGCTAGCTTTTGACTGGCAGCAGAGATGGGAAGTAACGGAGTACAAATACTTTGTTACTGTACTCAAGTAGCTCTTTCAGATATTTTTACTTTTCTATTTATTTCTATGGCGACTTTTTACTTTTACTCCTTACATTTTATAAAATTGGCTCGTTACTTTAGTTTTGTACAAAAGGCCGTCTATCAGGAGTGATTGTGAGTGCATGTCGGAAAATAGCGCGGACACACGCCTCACACCGCGAATGGAGAAAAAAGTGAGAGAAAAGAAAAAGACACTAGCTGTCCGCTGTGTGTGTGTCCTTGAGAACTGTAAGTTGTATAACTTATGTTAATTTAAGCCTGTTGTTGTAATGGTCTATAGTTCTTGCAAATTTAAAGTAAGTTAGCCAGTGATTTTTTTGTTTGTGTTCACCTGTTAGCTAGGTTGCACATTGCTTGATCTTAATAAAGCATCAAAAGAGAGAAGTTGTCCGTCCGTGTTTTAACAGACACACCTGAAAGCGAAGTTAGAAACCAGAATCAGCTTTAACTACAGTCCTAATCTAGTCGAACCTAGGGGTTAATAACAGATGTGTACCCACTCTGTCATTCTTTGGGACATGTTTTCATGCTAATCGAATGTGTTTGTAGCTTGGAACATGCTAGCATGTACCGCTGATTAGCTTATAACGTTAATATATTGTGCACAGGGACACTCAAATTAAATCGCTATTTAATACCACTAAAAAGTCTCAAAATATCACCACACCTTAACGTTAGCATAATGAGGGTCCCTAAATGTTAACCGAAGCATTGAGAATGTTGTAAGTGTACAGATAGTTTATTAAAAAGATAGATTATAAAGACAGTCGTGTTCATGTTTACATGCGGGCGCACAGACGCTTCTGTTCGGTGGCCATAGCTTCACAATGTCCGCAGGTACACCACCAGTTTCCCGAGGTACGAGGCTGTGTTGCTGCAGTGACTACCGGTAGCTCTCTCTCGCTTCGTCATTCCGGCTCGAAAAGATAAGGACGTCCATCCAACTGAAAGGGTTTGTTGTCTATGTTTTGAAATTCGGTTGAATAATCCGCCATCTCTTTAGTGCATATGCTGTGGAAGCACTAGCTAGTCTGTTGTGTTGAGTGCTTCTCTTATGCGCTCAGTGCTTTCTTCTGGCAACATCGGCCCATGGGAGATTCCACGTTGCACGGCGTTCGGCTAGTCATGACTAGTTTCCAAGATGGTGCCCGCATGTAAACATGAACACGACTGTCTTTATAATCTATCTTTTCAATAAACTATCTGTACACTTCCAACATTCTCAATGCTTTGGTTAGCATTTAAGGACCCTCATTATGCTAACGTTAAGGTGTGGTGATATTTTGAGCCTTTTTAGTGGTATTAAATAACGATTTGAGTGTCCCTTTGTCCCATATACTAGCGTTGTAAGCTAATCAGCGGTACGCGCTAGCATATTCCAAGCTACAAACACCTTCAATTAGCAGAGAACAACAGAGTGGGTACACATCTGTTATTAACCCCTAGGTTCGTTTTGCGTCGGAATTGTCCTTAAAAGTACATTTCCAAGCCTGTACTTTGATACTTTTTCTTGAGTAAAGAAGTTAAATCAGTACTTCTACTTCTACCAGAGTATTTTTTAACACAAGTATCTGTACTTCTACTTGAGTACGAGAAGTGAGTACTTTTGCCATCTCTGACTGGCTCAAGCTAAGTTACAGGAGGTTGACTGACTCGCAGCACTTCAACACGTTTTTTTTTCCACTTGACAAGCCGACCGGACGTGACATGGGGGCGTGGCAGTATCGACGATTCCATTTTTTAAATTTGATATTCAAGATTGTGGCTTAATTTCGATAAGGTGTAGGTGTAGAACTGTACTTGCTATACATAGTAGTTTCTCTTTAAAACTGCAATACTGTTTTAACACCTCAACAGCAGCCGCTGCAGGCTCCTTTACCTAAACTAATACATTTCCAACTGTCCTTTTCCCCATCATTCCACAGTAACTCCCACTGCCATCTGTCAGCCGTTGCCAGAGTTTGACCAAGAAGTCTCATTCTTCAGGGGGAAATTGTTTGCAAGCTCTGCTCCAGAACCTGTCTATCCTGAGCCTGTTCCAGCCTCGTCTAAATCTTCCAACCTCTGCTCCCAGACCTCCAGTGCCTCCATGGGCCCTCTTGCACCTCTCTGGAGTCAAGCAGGTTGACCGCTAGCCCCCTGCTTGATTCCCTGCCGACATCTAACTACTGTGATTCTCGGCCTGCTAGCATAGCCTAACAGTCAGCAAGCCTCGGTTCTTCCCACTTCCCCTCCGTCCCCTCCATTGCAGTCTCACTGAACCAAAAGATGCAGAACCAGAACAAGAATGATTATAATGTCAAACCAAATGGCAATATACGTTGTTTATTCCTACCCTCTAATACGAACCATAGGAGAATTATATGAATTAACACCCTATCGTTGGCAAGTAAATACGCCCCACTACTTTTGTTTTGAAACAGGACACGGTCCCCGGTCTCCTGGATGAAAGTCCTGTGTTTGTTTGACCCATCCACCCCCCCACCCTGCTTTCTTACACAGAATTTGGCGCTCTTATACTTTGTGTCCCTATTTAATGATTTGTTCATATGGCCCCTTCTGTACATTTTGGTGTACTCCTACAACCCTCTTTACCTGCTAAATCCTCCACTTTATTCACCAGCTGCTCTCTAACTGTCTATTTGCTGCAGAGCTACACCAAACTCTTTGGTACAGTGGGTTTTAGAGTCCTGAAATGGACTCTGATGAGAGGTAAACATCTGGCATTGTAAGGCATATTGGTGGTGGAACAGCGTGGTCCCCCCCAAAGCGCTTTGAGTGTATGATTAAGCGCTATATAATATATGGAATTATTATTATTATTATTATTAAAGCTGTGGGAGTGAACAAAAACAGTAAAGGTTTGGGCCTTAAAACCAAAATACCAGTGAGTTAAAAACACTCTGTAGAGCTGAGAGGAGCTGCACAGTCAGGAGATCATTCTCTGTGGATTTGTGACTGGCAGCAACCCCTCTCACATTACACATGCTAATTGAATCCCTTTTTACTTTAAGAAAATCTAAAAAATTCCAATTGATCAAATTAGTGAATTGTCAGACACAATATCAACTGACAAAACAGTCCTGTTCAGTAATGATGACATCACATGTTGATGGGTTCATGCTGATGCTTGTTTGTCTTCACACCTCTGATTGCAGAGACACCTCATTGGTCGAGATGTCATCACCTGACTAACCCATGCAGGTGTGAACAAACTTCCTGTCCAGAGGGGTTCAGCACACCGCCTTTAGGAGCCACTAATGGGCTGCAAAACATTGTTCATAGAGAGGGCAGATTAAATCTCACGGGACCTGTTGGGAACTGTTTGAGTGTCTGATGAAGCCCACTATACACAACAAAGGAAATGGTCATTTAGCCCTTCAAACACTGATCTATTGGGAGATGAGTTTTGACACTTCAGTTTTAGCTCTGCTCATTAAGACACCATACTGTAGCATACACACAAACTTTGCCTCATTTAACTTGCTGAAGAGTTTGTTTTAATGCAGTTTTTATTTTTAATACCGTATGGTTGTAAACAGTTAACTTTTTAGGCCAGCAGCCACAACAGCCAATATTTTGCCTGATGAAGGTGAAATACAGGAAATGTACGAGCACTATTCTACCCGCCGGCGTGGCAGGTAGACTCACAGTTTTCCCCGCCAAAGGCAAAATTCACCTGTATTACTATCATGGTTGGGTGTTGATTTCAGGCCCTTGTTATAATTATGAAGGGTGTCACTGTGGTTTTTCACTTGTACCTTATAGTTAGGATACACTTTTAGGAATAGTTAGCACTTCCTATGTTGATCTGTGATTTGGACATATATAAACATCAGAGGAAAAAGTCAAAGCAATATCTTTTATGAAATGTTATCCAGCAGGCGGTTGTATTTTCAAATTCATCAAACAATCACAGTACTGTCGACCCAGAAGACTGGGATTAGTGTCCCGTTTGAAAATAAACAGTGATTCTTTTTTTTTAGTTTACGAGCTACGTCCCCTTCTGCATCACATGTTAACAGAATGTACAAATGTACTGATATTACACAAACAAGATCTTTTTCTAATTATACCGAAGTAATGCTGGTGCCTTTACCAAACCAAACTGAGAGGTCAGTTAGGGTTGGATATGAAGGCAGAAAATGCGTTCCTCTGTTTGCGCTGATGTTTACATTTGAAGGGAGAATGGTGGGTTGATTTCCCGATCTTCACCGTCCAATGTCAACTACATTAAGCAAAACTAATATCTGTGAAATAAACAATAAAGCATACATTTGACAGCGCTGACGGGGAAGCAGCTGGAGAGTTACCGTACCTTCTAGAACACGTGTGTCAAACTCAAGGCCTGAGTGTCAAATCCGGTTTAAGCGCTTTGTTTCAATGCTTTAGGCACTTTGTTTGAATGGTTTTGACGCTTTTACGTCGTTTTTGACACTTTCTGATGTTTTGGACAATTTTGATGTGAAACTCGCGGCCGAGGGCCCACCGCCCCCCGCAGGTTTTGATCCGCATTTCAATTTAGGTTCACAAGAGATTTAGGCCCACCTGTTGCCTCGTGTATTTAGTCTGTGTGCTCGTCTTTGTCTGGTGTCAGTTTGTCATCCTACCGGGGGCCCTATTTCAGGTAGGAGGGTTAACAAACTCTGAGTCTAACCCTGATGTCTGAGTTGATTTACCCTGAGATGGGAAACTGAGTTTTTGGTTCCAGAACAGCTGATTTGAGTTGGTTCAATCAACTCAGAGTAGGGCGCGCTGCGCACCACCACAATAAAAGGCGCAACAGAATGGAGTCATGATTCTAGGATTCACCATGGTAACAACCACAAACAAACGGGTCGGCAGAAATACTCATGCACACATACAGCGAGTTAAAAGAAAACAACACACAGCGGCTACTGCCAGACAGAGAATTTGTGTGGGAGAAAATTGCTAAAGTAAATGCGTATATATATCCCAATATAGTGTATATCATATTTAATCATAAGTATAGCCTAATATTACTGGTGAAATGGTATTGAACTTATAATCTATTTCATTTAGGTGCAACAGTGCGGACGAAAACGTCCTAGTCCTACTAATCCCATTCTGAGGCTGCAGCACCATCATTATCAGAATTATAATCCATCATCTTTTGTTTCAAAGGGTTTACATCATTCACCTACAATACTGTGGAGCTCCTTTTAAAAACATTTAAAACACGTTTCAGAGCGAGTCCCACTCTCCTGACGCTGCTTTGCTACAGCGGCTTTACTAAAACGCTCCGCATCACCAGTGTTGTAAAGACAAATGCCGATGGCAAAAACAACGTAATGTGACACAAATAATCTGCTGGGATGTAAGAGCAGAGATGGGTGACGTCAGTGATATGAGGACGGATAAGGTTATGTAGCCTTGGCTAACTGATCGACTGTACCACTCCAATAGGAAGTTATCTAAACATTAAAATGTCGGGGTTCAGTATCATCTCCCGACGTATACTCTCTGTGAAGTAAAGCAGCTTCTTCATCAACGGGATCATCGACAAAAGGGAATGCCATGTTTTGAGAAATAAAACGTTTTATAGTCTGCCTAACACGGTTAATAAACCAACATAATTATTTTTTATTCATGCCGATAACAAACTGCGCTAAAATGCGCCTGATCCAGACTGAATGAAGGAATGAGGAAATGAGAGAGCGCTGTGTCAAAACCTGCTCCCGACCAGGTTAGGTTCACAGGCTCAGTTACCATAGTAACTGACTCTGAGGTGAAGTTACCATAGTAACTGACTCTGAGGTTAAGGAACCTCTCTTTCTGAAACAGAAAACCCAGAGTTACCCTCGTCTCAGGGTTAACAAACTCAGAGTTTTCACTAAACCTGCTTTCTGAAATAGGGCCCTTGTGTTGAGAAGTTCTACCTATGTGCTGACCGATTTGTTTATTTACTGGAAAATAATAAGAAAAAGATAATTATCACGTTAAATCGCAACGGTTATGACGATATATTGAGAATTCCAGAGCTGGTAGCATCACTAATATTGTTGCCGACTACTTTGTTCAAACCCTCCCCATTTTTCCCGGTAGACTCCTGTTTTTCATTGGCCTCTCCTGGTTTCCTCCCAGGGTCACAAATCGCCTGTTTTTCTCCTAGTTTATGACAAATTTTCACACCTATTTTTTCCTTTTAGTCATCTCAACCTGTTTCTGGCACAAAACAGGGAGTTTAAGCAGCAAATTTAAGCCCAGCCAGTTTCCATACAGACAACAATACAGCTACACCGAATGTCATCATGGCATGCAAGTGATGGGAAGGACAGAGAGCCTCGTCCTCTTCAGACGGAGAGAGAAATGGAGACTAAACTAAATACTCAAGCCAGAGGGGCATAAGAATCTGCGTTCTATCCTGAGAGTTAAAAGAACTAGTGCATTGCCCGTTCAAAATGTGCCTGTTTGGAACAGGGCCGATTGCTTGGCCTGTGGCATTGCTGCTTGTAGCTGTCTCCTGTGGTCTCATTTATAAAACTGTGCGTAGGATCCTTACTAAAAGTGTACGTACGCCAAAAAGCCTAAAATGCCGTCCGTAAATTCAGATCTATAAAACCGTTCATACGCACATCTACGAGCAATGTTCCCTTTATAATTCACAGATTACCCACAAGTGTGTGTACGTGAATCAGCCTCTTATCTGCCCTGTACACTCCCATTTTTAACCATTAATAGTCAATGCAAAGCACCTCGTGAATGCTGATCAGTGTGTTAATGACCCTGGCAGTTGTTCTTTCATTATGCCAAATCATGCTGAATCATGACGACTGGCGGGGAAAAAGCAAAAAACTTCTCAGATGCCAAAATGGAAAGTATTACGGCATTCGGGGACAGCTTCGATATACCAGACCTAGATTTAACAGAACTATATATTATATCCAAACAAGCCTTAGTGATAAAGTTGAAGATTATATATAATATTTGTTAAAAAAAAAAAAAAAAAAAACCCACTTAGCTGTTTGCCATTTCCCTCTGGAAACAGCCGGTTTCCCCCAGAGTGGCGAGGATTTGGACCGGGATGGCACGGTTCTGGCCCGTTGCCCTCTCTACTGGACCCAATTCAGTACATAGATCCACAAGCTCAGCTTTAAGGGATTTAAATCGGCATATGAGCCAGTCATCGTCATGGTCCCTGAAGTCTCTTTTTCTCCTGATTCTTCCATTAGCGTAGTCCTCCTGCAGGGCCAGCAGTGACATCATGCAGCATTACACACGGGGTCACCGCAGTATTTATGTTTACAACAATTTGTGATTGTTAACACCTTGCCATCACAGCATCAACTAGTGGTATCCCCCCCACCCCGAGATACAATCTGAAGACGAAATAAAGTGTAATAGGTAAACACACTTTTCTTCAAGCAGGTTTTGTCACAAACAGTATTAAAGTTCAGACCGATAACGAGGACATTATGGGTAACGATTGTGCGAGAGCTTAACGGCTGTATTTTCTGACTTTGACATTTGATGATATATACATAGTTTTAAAGACAGATATTTAGTTATTTACACTGTGCTCTGCAGTTATCTAATGCTAGGGTATTTGATGCTATCCTGTATTCCATGCAGTCGGGCCATCTCCTCCTCCTGTGCTCCGTAGCGGACAATGTGACGATGAGACAGCGGATTAGCGCCGTCAAGTTTGTTTTTTATAAATCCCAACCTTTGCGTGGGAAGTGGCGTACGCACATTTCTAGCCCCGTTTTGTGCGCACGCCACGTTTATAAATGAGACCCCAGAACCATTGTACCCCAAAATGACCTACAACAGGACCCAAAGCACTTAATATGAAACCCAACTGTCAGCAACTCAATATGATATAGTGTCAGGCTTTTGTTTGATTTAGTGTCGGCAAAAAAAAGCCTTTTTATTGAGTTTCCTCTTAGTGAAGGAAGTGAGCGAATTTAAACTAAACTTTTATTGTGAAGGGTAGACACGAAAAAAATGAAGCCGGCTTTATGGAAGTTTTGATTTCCCATAAACCTTTATTTTGCGGTCCTTTTAATTTCATTCACAGTTTATTAATATCTAATATCCAACTTTTTCCAAACTGCTCCAAGTTAACCCTAAATAACTAACTAACCCGAAACGCAAGTTCATAGGAACCCAGGAAGCAAGTGTGAAGTAAATCGGATGAACAGTTCTCGATATTTAAAAGACAACGGATGGACACACACACACACACACACACACACACACACACACACACACACACACACACACACACACAACACAGAGAGAGGGTCCCTCCATTTATAGTCATTTTGTCACATTCAACGTCACCTGTTTAACCAGAAGAAAAAAGTGTTATTTTAACCCAAACCACCATCTTTTTCTAAAATTAGGTTTTTGTGCCTAAACCAAACCTAACCAAACTACAACTGTTTCACAATGTTAACGACGTGTTTAAAATGGCAGCCTCTACGTTCAATGAGATGTTAACCAACAAGAAGCTGCTGCTCTCTTCCAGCCTGTTTAAATTTGAGGTAAATTGGCAGAGTGGGGGGGAGGCACCCTGTCTCACAACTGACAGAGAAAACAGGCCTTCACCTAAACCACTAACTCATCCGTCACACACCTTGCAGTGCTGTAGCCCGAGGCTGGACTAGAGTCTGGACTCCAGACATTTTTCTATTGCCTCAGATTTCTTTTGGACTCGTTGGTTATTGCAGTAGGACTTGTCTCAGACTTGGCCATTGGTCTTGCCAAATATTCTAGTTGGTCTCCACCAAGTCCTGCATTACATACTTTTTTTCTAAACTAAACCATTGAATCACACAGGTATTTTTTTCAATTTTTAAATCCATCTAGAACGGGCATTGACATTGGTCTCCTGGTATACACCTGACTGCATCGTATGAGGAGGCATCGTTAATTTTCATTTAGGTCACAGACACACGTGTTGTCGAACACTTTGTAGTATGGATTCTTCAGGACAAGTGATAAGTTCAGTGGTGTAACGAGCCAACACCGGGCCCTTATGTAGGATTATCAAGGTGGCCCCCCCTGCTACAGCACATGATGACGCAATGTCCACGAGTAAGCTACGATGAATAGGACAGGATAGGATCATAGAGACACAGCATATAAGAGATGAGATGACTGACAAATCAGGAGTAGCCTAGGTGCACCACAATAACAACAAAACACTGCTGGTGACGGCGCACCATAACACATGAAAAACCACTGGTGGTGACGGCGCACCATAACACATGAAAAACCACTGGTGCTGACGGCGCACCATAACACATGAAAAAACCACTGGTGGTGACGGCGCACCATAACACATGAAAAAACCACAGCTGGTGACGGCGCACCATAACACATGAAAAAACCACTGGTGGTGACGGCGCACCATAACATGAAAAAACACATTGTGTCTTGAGGCAACGGAAAGTGAACGCGCCATTGACCAACAAAAACCTGGTCTAAAGTTAGTGCATTAGTAAAATGCCCCTAAGCTCGTGCACAGCGTCCGCACACTATGCTTGTTACACACACAGCCGCCGGCAACACCGAACATTACAATCAAAGCTGCAAGCAGCGTAGGACGGGCCCTCGTGCCTCTGTGCGCGTCGGGTTACTGGCGGACACGCGGCTCGCGACCGCGATTTGCGCGTGGCACTCCGGCACTGCAAATGGTCAATAATGAAAAGGGAACTCCCTGCTGAGTTCAATGATACCTCACACAAGACTCTACGTCCTACAGTTCATTAGCTGTGAAAGGGGGCGTGGACAAAGTATATGGGGCGGGGCAAACCTTTACCAATAAAAAAGAAACTTTCTGCTGAGTTCAATGATACCTCACACAAGACTCTACCTTAAACGGTTCAAATATTATGAATGTGGCCTGATTAAGTGGTTGTGGTTAAAGTATAGGGGGCGGCTCCGTATCACATGTAGACCACACATTATACGCAGGTGTGTTTAGGGCGTGTCCAAATCCACTTTTTGTTAGTTTGACGACGGAAAAAAGGGTCCCTGTGCCGGGCGCACTTTCGTGAAAGTGCGAAGGAACCTATTGTTTTTCGTCAGATTATTAGGGCCCGAGTCCATCGTCGCATTTTTGAGGGGGTTAGCATGCACGAAAACTCACAATTTGCAAACATGTCACAACTGGTGAAAATTGCAAAGATTCAAAATAATTACTCATATGCACCACTAGGTGGCGCAATTGCAGAAAAACCCGCGTTTGGCCCTATAACTCCCAAGCCGTACATCGCACATTCAAAAACCATATATCTTCGCATTCCCTGGATCCAGCTGAATCTCCTGATATTGGCCACGCCCATTTCCGCCTAGACTTTTATGCGTGAAAAATGGCGATTTATTGAAAACCTACTTTGCCGAACTCCTCCTAGACCGTGCAACCGATCTGCATGAAACTTGGCAGGTAGCATCTCTAGACGGACCTGACAAAAAGTTATCCAAAGATTTTTTATAGGATAAAAATTGCACATATTACGTACAAACAAATGTGTGTAGCTAAGTATGAAAACACCAACTTTGCCATATCTCAACCAAAATAATTGCTATTAACGCAAAACTTAAGATTCTTGTTTGCCATGACCCTCTGGAGGTGGCCCACACATTTTACGAACATTGCCCACTAGGGGGCACTACAAGTACATAAAGTTTATACCTCGTGAACTGCTCATCCGATTTTTACAAAATTTGATGGGTACCATCTAGGGCCACTCATGAGGCCACCCCTATAGTAAGGTACGCGCACAAAAATGGCTCGCTAGCGCCCCCTAGAAAGTTAAGAAAATTGAGCCCCTGCAGTGCGTTTAACGTAGACTCACGAAACTTGGTACACATATGTAACATGGCAAGTTGTACAAAAAAACTTCGTTAGAGCCATACCCTAAACCCAACAGGAAGTTCGCCATTTTGATTTCAAAGTTCGAAATTAGTGCGATTTGGGCCATTTCCACATGTCGTACTTTAACGAACTCCTCCTAGAGATTTCATCCGATCAACTTCAAACTCTGTCTGTGCCATCTTAAGATGTTAAAGATGAAAAGTTGTTAAAAGAAAAACTTTTCGTCATAGTGGCCGTGTGGCCGGAGCGCGGCCATTTTGTGCGTTTCGCGCTGAAACAGGAAGTGGGTGTAACTCGAGTGTACGTTGTCCGATTACCTCGAAACTTTTCAGGATTCATAAGAGTCCAACCCTGAGGACAAATAACGGCCGATATTTACTTAAAGTCATAGCGCCCCCTGGTGGCAACAGGAAGTAGGCCTAAAAGTCAAGGTGCTATACTTTAACGAACTCCTCCTAGAGATTGAATCCGATGGACTTCAAACTTGGTCTGTACCATCCCAACACCTTAACGATGAAAAGTTATTAAAAGAAAAACTTTTCGTCAGACGGTGTGGGCGTGGCATGGCGGCCATTTTGAGTGTTCAGCGATGAACAAAGAAGTTGTTGTAACTTGAGTGTACGCGGTCGTATTCGCCGCAAATTTCTCACGATTGACAAGGGTCCAGGCCTGAGGACACCTACAGGCCAAAATTGACTTTTGGTCATAGCGCCCCCCGCTGGCAACAGGAAATCTGCCTTATATGACAAACATCATCCGATTTGCATGAAACTCAGAATGTGTGGTCTACGTGTGATACTGAGCCGCCCACTATAATATGGTCACGCCCACTTACTCAGGCCACGCCCCCTTTCATAACATTTGAACCGTTTAAGGTAGAGTCTTGTGTGAGGTGTCATTGAACTCAGCAGAGAGTTCCTTCTTTATTGGTGATGGTTTGGCCCGCCCCCTATGCATAAGCCACGCCCCCTTCCCAACATTTGAACCGTTTAAGGTATACCCTTGTGTGAGGTATCACTGAACTCAGCAGAGACTTCCTTCTTCATTGGTGATGGTTTGGCCCGCCCCCTATGTTCAAGCCACGCCTCCTTGTATTACTAATGGCCCGATTGATGTAAACACTTGTGTGAGATATCATTGAACTCAGCAGAGACTTCCTTTTTAATTGGTGATGGTTTGACCCGCCCCCTAAATATATAATGCAACTTCCTGTCTAAACAGGAAGTTGCATTATCTTGGCAACAATTATACCGATTGGCCCGAAACTTGACAAGGTCGTTTCTCATGGCAGAATTTGCATCTCTGCCAAACTTGGCGGCAATCGGCCATTAGATGGCGCTGTTTTAATTTTGTTTAATTAATCCGCAAAATATTGATATATGGGAAACCTACTCTGTCTAACTACTCCTGAGGCGTGAGTCCAATCGGCACAAAAACTTTCATACAGACTCGGAGGAACCTCGTGACAAAGAGTTATCAAAAGAACTGTGATAGCTAAAACAATGCGCAAGTTATGGAGAACCAACTTCCTGTAGATGGGTGTGGAAACAGGAATGGCTGTATCTTGCCAATGGCTATTGGCTAATGGCTACAAAACTTAAAACTGTTGTTCCTCATGTGCCAATGAGGCTGTCTGCCAAATATGGCGTCAATTGGCCTTTAGATGGCGCGGTTTTAATTTCTGTAATTAATTAGCAAATTCGCTTTGAGCAAAACCTCCTTTTTTAACTCCTCCAAGAGCGTGAGTCTCATCTGCACAAAAATGTGCACGTAGACTCGGTGGACCCTCATGACAAAAACATATCAAAAGAATTTTGATAGCTAACACAATGCGCAAGTTACAGAGGACCAACTTCCTGTAGGGGGCTGTCGAAACAGGAAGTTGCATATCTTACCAAGACTTATTCCGATTGCCACCAAGCATGACAAAGTTGTTCCGTATAGGGGCTTGACCCTCCATGCCAAATTTAGAGTGAATCGGCCATTAGATGGCGCTGTTAGAATTTATTTTATTAATTATTCACATTGCGATATATGGGAAACCTACTTTGTCTAACTCCTCCTGGGCCGTGAGTCCAATCTGCACGAAAACTTGGATATAGACTCGATGGACCCTCATAACTAAAAGTTATCAAAACAATTTTGATAGCTAACACAATGCGCAAGTTATGGAGGAACAACTTCCTGTAGGTGGGTGTCGTAACATGAACGGTTCTATCTTAGCAAAAGTTATTCTGATTTACATGAAACTTAGAATGTGTGGTCTACATGTGATGTTGCATTTGCCAGTACCCCCCGGGGCAAGAAGCGAGGGTCCGTCATCGCTGCTTGCAGCTTTAATTATTATTCTTCCATGCAATGATTCGCCTTTTTGGGGACCTTATCATACTCAAAAACTCACCAAACTTTGGACACGCATCAGTCGTGGTGACGAATTTGATAATTTTAGGGTTTCGGGAATAGGCGCACAAAAATGGCTCGCTAGCGCCCCCTACAAAGTGTGTTTAATGTAGACTAAAGAAACCTGGTACACATATGTAGCATGTGAAGACGTACACAAGAGCTCATTGGAGCCATACCCTAACCCAACAGGAAGTTCGCAATTTTGAATTGAAAGTTCGAAATTAGTGCAATTTCCACATGTCGTACTTTCACGAACTCCTTCTAGAGATTTCAGCCAATCAACTTCAAATTTGGTTTGTGCCATCTTAAGATGTTACAAATGAAAAAAGTTATTAAAAGAAAAACTTTTCGTCACAGGGCGTGGCTGTGGTGGGGCGGGCCATTTTGTGCGTTTCGCCACCGAAACAGGAAGTGGGTGTAACTTGAGTGTACATTGTCCAATTTGCTCAAAAGTTTTCAATTCAATTTTATTTATAGTATCAAATCATAACAGAGTTATCTCGAGACACTTTACAGATAGAGTAGGTCTAGACCACACTCTATAAATTCCAAAGCCCCAACAATTACAGTAATTCCCTCAAGAGCAAGCATTAGCAGTGGCTGTTGCGACAGTGGCGAGGAAAAACTCCCTTTAAGGAAGAAACCTCGGCAGACCCAGACTCTTGGTAGGCGGTGTCTGACGGGTCCGGTTGGGGGTGTGATGAAAAGTGGCAAATAATAGTCACATTAAAGATAATGGAACAGTGACTTCGAAGGTAGTCGTTCATGATTCATAAGACTCTAACTCTGAGGACATTTACTAGCCAAAATTGACTCAAAGTCATAGCGCACCGTAGTGGCAACAGGAAGTTGGCCCAAAACTATGCGTGCTATACTAACGAACTACTCTGAGAGATTTAATCTAATCGACTTCAAACTTGGTCTGTACCATTTCAACACCTTAAAGCTACATTGTCTAAGAATGTCTCCCATCTAGTGATGAAATTGTATATGACTACCAACTGAATATTACTTCTAGACCTCGCCATTCCGAGCGCGTTTAAATTACTACGGTGGCCGAACCCAAAATTAGTGTTCCTTTCAGTGTAATAAGAGTTTTAGGTTATTTTGGTAGCATTTCATTGCTAGCATCAGCAATCAGGTTCCCAAACATATGCAAGCTAATGTTAGTAAAGTATCAGTGCTATTATTATTCTGTATATTGAATGAGATTAATATTTAAAGGAAATGTTTACAGCGTAGGAGAGAAGCAACGGAGGTTTGTGTTTTTTATATATTTCTCTGAGCAGAATGAGCAATGTCTATGAAAACGAAATGAGCTCTTAGTATTTCGTGGTGTCTCGAGGTATCATTGAACTCAACAGAGTTCCGTTTTCATTGGTCACGGTTTGGCCCGCCCCCATACTTTGGCCACGCCCCCTTTCACAGCTAATGAACTGTATGACGTAGAGTCTTGTGTGAGGTATCATTGAACTCAGCAGGGAGTTCCCTTTTCATTGGTGATGATTTGTAGTGTCTGAGTGCCGCACAAATGCACGGTCGCAAGGAGCGGCATCCGCCAGTAACCTTGACGCGCGCAGCTTTAATGTCGCTTAGATTTCCTCCTTGACTCCTCCACTTGCCTCCCTTCCTCACATCTTAGTATCTCCCACCGAGGAGGCACGGGAGAGACGAAAATGTCTTTTTAGAGGGATGAGCTGTCCTTTCTGAAGCGTTACGTGAATACGTTGGCTGTATGGGCGGAGTTAGCAACTCCTTCAGCTGCAGAGCTTCCAGGAAGGCTGCTCTTGTGTATCCTCACCCAATAGCTCCTTGATGCTCGGCCCTCGGTCCTCTGGGCAGAAATAAGAGCTTTGAGACAGCCTTCACCGAGGAGGGACAGAACAACTTCCGGTTCAGCCGAGGACCGAGAGGTCAGGGGCTATCAGATAAGGGTGATGAGATACAGCCCTGGCTTCATCGTGACATTGAGCTGCCTGCTGAGCCTCATTCCCGTTAGACAGACGGAGGAATGTAGCAGCAGCTCCAGACATGTCGAGTTAAACACAACCACACAGGCACTTCTGACATCACAAAGTTCACTTTATGGCTCATAACTCCTGAACCACAGCACCGAAACAAAAAACAATGGTCGGGAGAGAGCTGAGATGGCGGAGGGGCCTCCTCCACCTGGGGCCCCCTGGATATGAGGTCCCTCAGTGTGGGGACAGAGGAGGCCGTGAGTTTCCTCCTGTATCTCTCTCTCCCCCACTGAATAGCTTTATTAAAAGATGCCTGTGTGAATGGTGGAAGGTCCTGCAGGTGTGTGCCAATGACTGTGTGGTAGTGATCCCTAAGTATGTTGATGTTATTGTGCATCCATGTGTCTGTGTTGACTTTAACCAGTTCTAATGGATTATTGTTAGGTTAAGAGGGTTTGATGAAAGATGGAAGCCTATTCATTTGTCTCATCATTCCCTGTGGGAAGATGTCTATGTGTAGTGTCTTATTTATGATTTCTGAGTGGTGGATGGTCTGTAGAAGTCTGAAATATGTTTTGGTGTGGAGGTCATTATGGTGGACTGTAATGTTTGGAGGCTGGCTGTTGACCCAGAAGAGGAGTGATGGTTTGCCACCCTCTCAGCCCCGCCCCCTGGGGCCAACGCCAGCGGTGTGAACCTGTTTTGTAATGTTATTGGTATAGTTGTTACAAAAGTGCAGGACAGTCCCAGCAGAAAACACACCTCCCACAAAAAAAAAAGAAAAAAAACCCGCCAAAAAAAAAAAAAAAAAAAAAAAAAAAAAACCACCTAAAAAAAAAAAAAAAAAAAAAAAAAAAAAAGCCTGTTCACATAGGCCCAATAAACCTTCAGTAAAGGAAAATACAGAGGAATAAAAAGAGAGGGGGGTTAAGAAAGTAAAAGAGAGAAGTAAAAGGAAGGTAGGGTCCTTAAAGCTGATGAGTATAAGGTTACAGTGAGGTTAAAAGAACTTAATACTCACAGGTTCAGAGGCCTTGTGGGTGCTTAGGCCGTTGCCCGAAAGAAAGTGGCCCTCTTTGGGGACCCCGTGGGTCCTCACAGTCTCCACGTTATTAAAAGAGGATAAAAAGTCGCTCTAAAAGTTGATAAAAGGCCATCCTGTATAGGTGGGGAGTTTAGTAGTCTTCAGTGTGCACACACAATAATTTCAGCTGACTCAGCCCTTAGGTTTCCTGGCTGGCTGGCTTGTTAAAACAATCCTGTTGCAGGTTAAAATCCTCCTGGGAGATTAAAATAATCACTGCTTTAAAAAAGGGTTAAAATCCACATTATGAAGATGCCATAAAAAGGTTGTAAAAGAACTTTAAAGTAGAGCTCTCTATGTTTGGTCATGTAATGGCTTCTTCAGGAGAGAATAACTGCCACCAGAGAAGGCCTTAGTTTAATAGATATGTTTTGGGGTGGGGCCACCATCACACCCCAAATCGGCACCGAGTTAAGATGTGAGGAAGGGAACAGTGGAAAGGAAACGTGGGATGCAATTTAACGACCTGAGATGTATCATAGTGTGCTCATTAGTGAGAACAGGTGTTCATCATTATCACTTTCAGCAGCGGAAGTGTGTGGACTCTGACAAGAGGAGGGAGTAATCTTTAAACTGCTATTACGTATGTTGGAGTCTGGACTCGAGACATTTTTTTCTATTGTCTCGGACTTGTCTTGAACGTGACCATTGGTTCGCGCCAAATATTCTAGTTGGTTTTGAACGAGTCCAGTATGGTGGCTGACAAGAGCAAACGCCCCTGCAATTTAAGAAAACACATGCAAATAGACAAAACACAAGCAAATTAAGAAAACAACTTCATTAATTTGACAACACATGTGCAGCATTCAGCAAACGGCGCTGCAAATACACACAACACAACCAAATACAGAAACGCACTGCAAATAAAAACGATGTAAAAGAAAAGCACACAAACCCAACAAATGCAACAAAAAACGCCATCCAGATTACACAACGGAAGTCCTCCAGACCTTTTCAAAATAAAAGCTTGCCGGTCTGGTCGGTTCTTCGTACTTTGTTTTGGGGGGTTTTGAACTAAACAGTACGGCAATCATGCTAATGAACACAATAACTTTTCAGCAGATGTCTTACTTACAACACAATGGAGCAAGCACAGCAGTTTTGTGTTTATGTGCGGGGCAAGGATTTATTCAGTTTGATAAATCCCACAGTAAATTGGCTGGTTTACTAAACAGGGACTATAAATCCTGTCTGTTTTTTTTTGTATCAAAGCGAATTGCTCCACAATATGAATACAGATTGATCACTTATTTTGTTGTATATTCACAATATTAGGCTACACTTGAGGAGGCCTACACTTCAGTGATGGGTTTTCGGACCTGGAAATTAAACCCTCTCATGTAATATGGCTTTTAAAACAAACGTCACCGTTAAACGCTGATGCATTTTTAAATGTTTTATCACCACGAGTTTACAGACGTCTCTGCTGATTGAGTATCACCTGTGACCTGAGCCGAGACACACCCACCAAACGAGGAGGAAACATCTCAAACATAGACTTAATGTTTACAGTCTATGATCTCACCGTTGCACACCGTTCTGATCTCTCTCTCTCTCCCTCTCCCACGAAAATCCAGCTGTTCCCCTTAGCTGCTCCCTCTAGAGGTCTGGAGAAATTTCCGTTGTGGAATCTGGATGCAGCGTGTTTTTGTTGCATTTGTTTCGGGGTTTTGTGCTATTTGGTATTTGTGTTTGTCATTTGTTATTATATTATTTGTTTGGTTTAGTGTCCAGTCAAGAAATACCCGATCATATCATCTGAAGCCTCAGCTGCTGGTCAACACCTTAAATACCTAAAAGTTATATTAACAGTCATCTCGTAGGTATAAGAGGATCCTATGTTGACTTCTGCCAATCAAAATACTTTTTCATCATCTCTTCGTGCCTAACCCTAACCCTAGTTTCTCCCTCTGACCCTAATCAATCCTCCATTCCTGACCTTAACCCCAGACACGACCTTTCTGGATGACATCACATTACGTGACACTGTTGTTTTTTGTTGTTGATGTTTTAAACTAAGCCCTGCTGCTTTAACAGAGTGACCACATTTAAATGAATGAGAGGGCTGTGTTTTTTCTACAGACTAAACACAGCTTCACACCTCAGAAACAATTATCACTGAGTGAGATTTTAGCACAAATGGAAAATAGCCTTTAACCCCCCAGTGGTCATTAAGAGTATCTGGTTCTGTCTCTGACTCTGATCAATGCCCTGCAGCCTTGGAAACCTTAGAGACACGGTAAACACATGTGTCTTTGTCTATCTGGATGATGCAGAGGTCCCTGGGTGGTTTTTCTTTTTACAGAAAATTCATCTGCAATTACATATCTGTTGCTGCTCCACTCCATCACTTAACCTCTCACCCCCCCACCCACCCCAATATCACCTGTAGATAATCCTGTCTTCTCAAATAATCTGTTAAATAGTGTTTTAAATACTACTGTCATAGAGACAAGATATGTTATACATGGATCAAATATGAATGGCACTAAACTGATATTATTAAAACAACTTGGTAAAGGGGCCAAGATCTTTTTGTTCTGACAGTTTTATGTGAAACACAATTACTGTTCATACGTGATGTTTTCCTATACCTGATGATAAAGTGTGGTTGGTCAGGGGCATCTATTTTATTTCTGTTTGTAACTAAATGGACACTAATTACTTGGATGATACTTTCACCAATATAGTGACATGAATACAAAGCTTTAGTAGCTCTTTTGTTGTGTTGGGATGACATTTTTCCTATCATAAAGAAAAAGGTTTCCCTGGGAAAAAATACTCTTTATATGTGTCATACATATGTGAATATGTGATTACTTAAAAAACTGTATATGGTGCTTATGACTCTTTCTTTAAATGCAGCAGCATCAGAGAGGAAAAATACACAACAAGATAAAGCTGAAGCACAGGTCTTTCATTTGTTGATCATACACAATTTAGACTTTTAGACAGGAAAGGATATCTTCACTTTCTGTATTTGATAATTCACTCACTGAACAGCAGGAACATATTCATTCCTTGAATCCTTAGACCGAGTCTGATCTCAGTCCCTCCACAGTCTCTCTTCAGCATGGTGGTCTCAGAGGAGCCAGGCTGCAGGATCTGAAGAGTAACTATGAGTTTAACTGCTTTTCTAAACCAGGGGTAAAACAAGGCATAGATCACAGGGTTTAGACAAGAGTTACAATAGAACACAAAGGGAACATAGGATGCAGATGGAGCATTAACCAAGCTGTCACCTGCAATAGAGACAGAGTAAAATGGGCAGAAACACATTAGAAACACAACTACCAGAACACCAAGAGTCCTGGCTGCTTTCAGCTCTGATTTCTTTGCCTTTGGAGTCACTGAAAGCTGGAGTGTGACAGCTGTAATGTGAGAGCGCATGGCACGAGCCTGAGACACAGCCACGGCAAATACTCTCACATACAGAGCTATGATGAGAATAACTGGAACAATAAAGGACAAAACAACATCTAGAGCTCCTAAGACAAAGTCAACGACCAACGCACATTCTCCGTAGCAGGAATTATACCTCCCTGATTGAGTCAGGTCATACTTCAAAAAGAGAAAGTTGTAGGAAACAGAATAGAGCCAACACAGATAAACACAGAGTTTAACTCTGTTCACAGTGATTCTGGTGGTGCAGAGGGTCACAAATAGCCACATAACGGTCAACTGATATGAGCACCATGTCAACTATTGAGGATACGGTAATGATGACTGTAGCATACTTGAACAGAGTACACACAAGGTCACCAAGAAACCAGCAGGATGTGTTTCTAAAGATTTCTCCCGGCATCAGCACGAGGCCCACTAGAAAGTCTGAGACAGCCAGAGAGAGGAGGAGGATGTTGGTGGGGGTGTGGAGCTGCCTGGAGGGAAAGAGAAAAGCACCATTACACCAACAAGTCCTCATATCTAAATGACAAAGAAACATTTTATGTTAGTTATGTCTGAAACAATCAAAACAATCATTCCAAAAACACTCATGAGTTTTTTACGATCGGTCATAGAAACAGGCCTTATTCTGAGCAGTCAGTTTGACCATCATAGTTTGAGAATAACAGGTGTTACATTACTAATAACATCATCAATAGCTCCCCCAATCATCCCACTAAGCCATGACAGTGAGACATCAAGCCAGCATGCACAATACTAGGACCCTGAAACTGACACAAAGTCTTCATAATATCAAAAACTTCAATCATTGAGACAATGATCTTTACCTGAAGTGGGAGACTGATACGATGACGAGCAGGTTGAGAGCTACAGTGAGCAGAGAGATGGAGTAGAGCAAAGTGTGAATGAGCATCACTTCAAACCAAGGAGGTGTCAGCTTCCTGCAGGAGGTGTTGAAGAGTTGTGGAAAGCAGAGCTCTGCTCCGTCCTGTGTCTCCGTCATCAGTGGGAGGATGAAAGAGACCTCAGCTCTCTGCTGAAAACTCTGTCGTACAACTGATTTATCTCTTTCTATCCTTGTCTCCACCCCTCCCTTTCTCCCTCTCAGTCTCTGTTGGACACCAATGTCCTTTTCTTTTTCTACACATCACGTCATCTTCTACACTTTCTCTGTTAGTCCACAAGCCTTTCAATAATATCTGTCCATCTTGTGGCACCTCCAGATTCCATACTTCCAGATCTCGACCAAGTCGAACACATGCAACAGCATGGCCTGGAGCAGGTATAAGCACTTTAATGGACAATTGGGCAGCACTGCCCTGCAAAGGCAAAAGACCTTAACTCGCTAGAGTGTGAAACTGAGAAAAATGACTTTAAAGTTTCTGTTTTGTCCAGACAAAAGTATTAAAGGTAGAACTCCCAAAATTTGACAACTACTTGCTATAATGAAGACATGTTTGTGTGCAAAAAATTCTTGAGTTCAAAATAGACCTTTGACCCTTGTTTGGCAGTTACTGTACTCTGCCTTTGTATCATGTGCCAAAAACAAGGAGTCATGCAAAGGCAAAAGGCAGTAACTGACATATAATCAATATTTGCTTGCTGTTCACCATACTTCCATCCATTATAAGAACACCTAACCAAGGTCTAGTCATCATGGGATTTGTTTTAAATTATATAGAAGACCTTTGGTTGTTCCTATTTACTGCTATAATGATCAGGATAGTGTGGCAACACTAACACTGTTGAACAGTATGACAGATAAGTTACTTTGCAGTACAGTATGAATAAGAAATATTTTCTCAATAAAGATAATTTAATTATAATTGAATACAAAGGTATATTTATTGTTTAACAATAAAAATATAATGTTTAACACTTTTGCAAGGCACTGTATCCGTGTCATATTCTCATTAGGGGCTGAGCCCCCCTAAAGGTCTGACCCTAGAACAGCCCCTGGTTAAGGGTTAAGGGTCACCAAACTGCTCAAGATGCACAGTCAACGAACTCGACTTGGATTACTACTTTTTAATTCTGAGATAAAATTTAGGTTAGCCTACTTTGTACGGACGTTAGCAATAACTAGCTTATTGCTTTTATGGATTTGTGTAAGATTTGACATGAATACATAGCTGCAAGAAGGAAATATGGCTCAAACACGTATGGATTGTTGTGGATACAGCAGATGACGTGCATTGCTATGGATTATACCTTCCATGGATTATATCGGATTGCATGGAAAGTTAGGATGCCAGCTGTGTATTTAATAACTGGTTTTCAGCGTCTGATGTGAGGCTCCGCCAAGTGAGGAGGTGTGTCAGCATCAACGTTAGCGCTACGTGACACAGATTAAAGTTAGCTAGCTCCGGGCTGTCACAGTAACATCTCTCTTGATGCCTGGCTAAACAAAGTCAGAACACCTTAACTCAACTTCAGCGTGTCGGAACAAAGGCAAAGAGCCGTAACAGCTGTTACAGCTTTCTGCTGTGGTTTCTCGTATGGTTTTGGATGTTACGGTTGTCATAGTCCTTTATTTTCTCGTTAAAACAATCAAATTGACTCACGATATTTATTCACATGATAAAGGAGGTCTCAAATACCCCAAAAGTGACATTAACTCATTTTTGCCCAAACATGATGTTACAGCGTTTTGCCTTTGTAGGGCAGAGCAAGTCAGTGATTCAGTTTGTTTCAAGCTTATCGAACCCTTAAAGGAGAACTCTGGACAATTTTTACGTTAATCTTGATCGCTATAAATATAGTTAGTTAGAGTTAGAGTACAGTCGATTGCAAAAAAAATGAACAGAATATGTCTTAGCAAACTGGAGATGCTGCAGCTAATGGCCAGAGCTCCCAGTTAGCTAAAATGGTAGTTTTGGGGACATATACTAAAGAATGCCTTTGTGGCTCTTAACAGACAGATGTGAAACCTCTGCTCCAGAACCTGGCTCTCCTGAGCCTGTTCCAGTCTCCTCTGAATCTTTCGACCTTTCCTCCCAGACCTTCAGTCAAGCAGGTTACCAGCTGGCCCTCTGCTTGATACCCTGCTGACTTGTAACTATTCAGATTTTCGGCCTGCCAGCATAGCCCAACAGTCAGCAAGCCTCGGGCCTTCCCACCTCCCATCTATCCTCTCCATTACAGTCTGATTGAATTTGGCTGGCACTGTCTTGTTGTTAAGCACTAAAAAATAACACCATTGGATGTCCACCACCCACCCAGCAGGACCAAAAGATGCAGAAGGAGAACCAGTAGGATAATAAAGTGTCTAACAAGTCTTCCAAACCATATGACAATATAGTTTTTTATTCCTACCCTCCAGAGATGGGAAGTACTTGTACTTAAGTAGATTTTTCGGATATTTCTACTTTACTTTACTATTTTTTTTTGTGGCGACTTTTTACTTTTACTCCTTACATTTTAACACGAATATCGGTACTTTCTACTCCTTACATTTTAAAAATTGGCTCGTTACTTTAGTTTTGTACAAGAGGTCGTAATGTCGAGAGATGCGCGGACACGCGCCTACACGCGCGAGCTAGCGGGCGCACACAGAAAAAGTGAGAAAAAAGAAAGAGAGACCGCTGTCCGGAGGATAATCAGTTGAGATGGTGTGTGTGTGCCTTGAGAACTGTAAGTCGTATAACTTATGTTGTCAGTTCATGTAAGCCTGTTGTTGTATTGGTCTATAGTTCCTGCACAGTTAAAGTAGGTTAGCTAGTGATTTAGTTGTTTGTGTTCTTCACCTGTTAGCTAGGTTTCCACGTTGCTACCGCGAACGTCGTCCCCCAAGCATCAAAAGAGAAGTTGTCCGTGTTTTACAGACACCTGGGGGAGGGGGGCGAAGTTTGAAACCAGCATCAGCTTTAAATACGGTCCTAATCTAGTCCTCACTAGCAAATTTCAAATAATTTCACTGGAGTTACCGTTCATATTTTTCACGTGATCAATACTGAATTCAATCTAATTGGATGGGAATATACTGTAGGCTACGTTGCATGTAACGCACCACTACAAGACGACTCGACAGATTCGGCCGCATTCTGCATTCATTTGCGGCAAATAATTGCAGCATGATGGCGGTAACGTTAGCACTAGTAGTATGGACAGCGACATGATTGAAAATGAAGAAAACGGAGATCCCAGAGATTAGGCAGACAAGCAGCAAGACATTCCCAATCATCCCTGGCCTTATCTGAGAGAGATGTTTGAGATAGGCTAGGAGGCATCAAGTATGGATCTGTGAATTCTCACAGAATCACAATTGAATTCATATCTTGCTACTCAGTCAGAATCTTATTAAGAGTCCCAGTCTCTGTCACAATAATCATATATGTGATGTTTGGCAGACATCCATTTAAAATGTAGACAATGGCATATAAAGAGCCTGGTTTTTATGTCCACTTAAGTTTCTCATCTTGCACTCTAGTAACGTGTGTGGTCCAGGTAGCTTTGCATAAAAAATTCGCAAGGCTACTTTTATACTTTAAGTACATTTCAAAGCCTGTACTTTGTTACTTTTACTTAAGTAAAGAAGTTAAATCAGTACTTCTACTTTTACCAGAGTATTTTTTAACACAAGTATCTGTACTTCTACTTAAGTACGGGAAGTGAGTACTTTTGCCATCTCTGCTACCCTCTAATACAACCCATAGGAGCATTATATGAATTTACACTCTGTCATTGGCAAGGAAATACAACCCCACTACTTTTATTCTCAAGCAGGACATGGTCCCCAGTCTCCTGGCTGACAGTCCTGCGTTTGTTTGACCCATCCACCCCCCCAACCTGCTTTCTTACATGGAATTTGGCGCTCTTATACTTTGTGTCCTTATTTAATGCTTTGCTCAATTGGCCCCTTCTGGACATTCTGGTGTACTCCATCATCACTACAATCCTCTTTACCTGCTAAATCCTCCACTTTATTCACCAGCTGGTCTCTAACTGTCTATTTGCTGCAGAGCTACACCAAACTCTTTGGTACAGTGGGTTTTAGAGTCCTGAAATGGACCCTGATGAGAGGTGAGCGTCTGGCATCGTAAGGCATATTGGTGGTGGAAGAGCGTGGTCCCCCCACGAAGCGCTTTGAGTGTCTATGATAAAGCGCTATATAAATGTATGGAATTATTATTATTATTATTATTATTATTATTATTATTATTATTATTATTAAAGCTGTGGGAGTGAACAAAAACAGTAAAGGTTTGGGCCTTAAAACCAAAACACCAGTGAGTTAAAAACACTCTGTAGAGCTGAGAGGAGCTGCACAGTCAGGAGATCATTCTCTGTGGATTTGTGACTGGCAGCAACCCCTCTCACATGACACATGCTACTTGAATCCCTTTTTACTATAAAACAAAAAAAACTACTACTAAAAAATCAAAAAAAATCCTATTGATGAAATGAATGCATTGTCAGACACAGTAGCAACTGACAAAACAGTCCTGTTCAGTAATGATTACATCACATGATAATGGGTTCATGCTGATGCTTGTTTGTCTTTACACCTCTGCTGGCAGAGACACCTCATTGGTCGAGATGTCATCACCTGACTAACCCATGCAGGTGTGAACAAACTTCCTGTCCAGAGGGGTTCAGCACACCGCCTTTAGGAGCCACTAATGGGCTGCAAAACATTGTTCATAGAGAGGGCAGATTAAATCTCACGGGACCTGTTGGGAACTGTTTGTGTGTCTGATGAAGCCCACTATACACAACAAAGTAAATGGTCATTTAGCCCTTCAAACACTGATCTATTGGGAGATGAGTTTGGCATTTCAGTTTTAGCTCTGCTCATTAAGACACCATACTGTAACATTCACACAAACTTTGCCTCATTAACTTGCTGTAGACTACTTTGTTTTAATGCAGTTGTTCTTTTTAATACCATATGGTAGTAAGCAGTGCCTGAAGTTAACTTTTTTGGCCACCAGCCACACAGGCTTTTTAACAGCCATTTTTTTTGCCTAATTAAGGTGAAACAGGAAAAGCATGAGTATTATTCTTGAACTAGTCAAGAATACACATTTAAATGTTGTCAAGTTATTATCGATTATGCACAATCAAGTTATACACAATACATCATTTCTTTCAGGAGAACCTGGGCTATCAGGATATGCATTCTGCAGGAATGCCACATAAATGTGTACATTGTTATATGACTATAGAGACAAAAGAAAAGACTAAACATAAATGTATTGAAATCACACAGAGAACAACAATGCCTTGCTTTTGGCTTTTAAAACGTGTTCTTCTAGGTGTTAGCAATCAGAGCAAACAAGAATAAACTCTGTATCTAAAAAAAATATTAAACTATTTAGGATTTTTCCCAGAAAATTACATTTTTTTCTTTTATCCAAAAATGTTAGTTGTGTCAGCTCCAGCGCCCAGTTTTTCAAAAGTAATCCAGTTGGATTTCGGATCACAGATTGGATCAAATCTTGGAAATGGGTTTTTCAAAAGCAAAAAAGGGATTCTGGACTAAGATCAGATCATGTAATCTGATTTTTCGTTTGATCTGGATCAAACCTGCCCTTTGGGTATTTCAAAACTTTGAATTCGGTTTGGGATCTATTTGATCCAAAAAAACAGGATTATTCTGATCCCATCAGAAGGGTGGATTCAGTTGTGATTTTTCAAACCAAATAAAATCAGAGTGTTTTTTAGTTTTAAGTGAATAATCACAAAATAATTTTTTACTGATGATAGATACATTTATTCATATTTGAAGCATATATGAAGCATGTCACATCTAATGAGATATGGTAACCAAAAAAAAAAAAAACATAACATAACTTAAAATAATAAAAATTAAGTCACGACACTATATTGATCTGGAGATATTAAATAAGACAAATAAATTATGTGTTTCTCCCGTTGCAGGCAACAGCTCTGACCAAATAAAGTTAAAATGTATTTTGTTAACTTTATCTGAATTGTCTAAGGGACTGTTGGTTATTTATTTCAGGGGCCACCGGAAGAGTTTTGGGACCTTTAGTCAAAACAGACATGACCCTCCCCTCGCCAGAAATTATTTTTCTATGACCCACCAAGACATTTTGAAAGAAAGGCATGACCCTCCCCCAGCAACTTATCGATACCTTCTGTACTGGTTTGCGCTTGGCAAAGATATACAGATTACCATTGTTTTTTTTTACAGCCATGACATACATGATTTAACCTCTGCATTCTCATCTGACGCATCCCACTCCTCTGTTATGGTGTGGGGGCCATTTCAGTAGATTTACTCACTAACGTTGTTGTGGAAACACAATAAGCATGGAAACTAAATGCACACTTCCTGCATTACTGCATTACTTCAAATACTAAGTTACTCCTCTAGTAAACTAGTGTTCACATGAAATAAAATAATAAAACATTGAGACCATTCAGCAAAGCACTCTGGGTAACATTCAACACACAAACTGGTTGCTATGGACTCGTCACTAGGCTTCCTCCACTTCGCCGTTCAAACAAAGTGGAATAAACGTATAAAAGTCCAAATCTACACAAAACCCTCAATCAATTAGTAAGCTGACATCAAATGTGGCATTTAGGAAACCTTCATTGCAACCTTGCATGGTAAGATGTCCAGACAAGCAACAGTAATCTTCATTTTTTGCGTCCTGCTGCTCCCATCGTCAGCCAGGAAATATTTTTTTTAAACAAAGCAATTATCAGTTTCATCCATTCCATAAATACCGAACGGTCCCTAATCACCTAATCTTTTTGTTGGCTGCTTTTTTTAGCCGGCCTCTTCACCGCAGTGATGTGCCGCCACATTTTAGAGCTCAAATCCAAAGAAAATGGCAGACTTGGTTAAAGATGTGAAAGAACAACATTGGCAAGAAACAATGGAGTCACTCAATTCTCACTGGCTACCAGCCAACGTGGCAGGTAGATTGACAGTTTTACCGCCCAATGGCAAAATTCACCTGCATTCGGCGTGTGGTTGGGTGTTGATTTCAGGCCCTGGTTGTAAGTATGATGGGTATCACTGAGGTTGTTCACTTGTACTTTATGTTTGCTGTTCGTAAAGTTAGGATACACCTTGCCCCATAGGTGATCTCAGCACTTCCTATGATGCTCTGTGATTTGGACACATATTGTTCCTACATAAACATTAGGGGGAAAAGCCAAAGCATCATCTTTTGACCTGTTATCCAGGTCTTCAAATTCATCAAAAAACAGAGCACTGTCACCACTGGATTCATGTACCATTTGAAAATAAAGGTGGATTTTTTTTACTTTACTGAACTACGTTCCCTTCTGTGTTAGGTGTGTGAACAGAAGTAAAGTTGGCTAATAACACAAACCAAGATCTTTTTCTAAACATAACTAGGGAATATTGGTGCCTAAACCTAACCAGACTGTGACTGTTTAAAACAGCCTCCATTAGGGTTAGATATAAAGATATTTGCCTGGGTCTGTCTGAGGTTTCTCCCTAAAAGGGAAATCTTTCTCGCCACTGTCGCACTAGATGGTTGGTCTTGGGGGGATTACTGGAAATGTTGGGTCTTTGTAAATTATAGATACTACTCTATCTGTAAAGTGTCTTGAGATAACTCTTGTTATGATTTGATAGTATGAATAAATTTGAGCGGCCATGTCAGCAGGAGACTGGTGGGTTGATTTCCCCATCCTGATACGGGACTCGTCATCATTAGATGGTCTAGACATGGTCTTGCTAGCTTGATCTCATCTGTGTTTAAATTTGAAAACTTCAGCCAGCTGAGTTGGCAGGAGGTTAGCAGGAGGTTAGCAGAGTCGGCAGAAGACTGGCAAGTCTATTTCCAGATCCTGATGAGCGACTTGTAGCCACATGCCATCACTGTTCAACATCAACCACATATAGCACAACTAATATTTGTAAAATAGACAATAGAGCATACTTTTTATAGACAAAAAAGCAACTAGAGAGTTTCGGGGCCTTCTAGAACATCTACTGCCTCCTAGATCTTCCAATGTTTAGTGTCATGTTTGTTGTCTTGTCTGACTTCCTTCCTTGTGTTTTGTCCCTCCTTTGTGATTGTCTGTTGACCCTGATGTGTTCCACCTCTTCATCAGCCCTCAGGTCACCTGTCTCTCGTTACAACCCTTGTTGCCTTGTGTATTTTTATCTTTGTCTGGTGTCAGTTTGTCTGGTGTCAGTTTGTCCCAGATTCTCCCCATTTTCCCAGGAGACTCCCCTTTTTCATTGCCCTCTCCTGGTTTCCTCCCAGGGTCACAACTCGCCTGTTTTTCTCTCAATTTATGACAAATTTCACACCACCTTCTGTTTTGTCATATCAACCGGTTTCTGGCACTACAGAGTGAGTTTAAGCCCCAATACTCTAAATCACTGCTCATGCACACGCATTCATTCTCCCTCGTGGGGGGAGGGGCTTAGGGGACCGTTTGGGCTTTAGTGGAATGGTGGAGATGGACTGAGAAGTTGTCGATGTTCAAATTCTTTGGCTCAATCCTGGATCTTCACAATCCTACCTACAGCACCTTTAAACTTGAGGTAAATTGGCAGAGTGGGGGGGAGGCACCCTGTCTCAAAACAGGCCCTAAACAAATTAGTAGGAAACGGAGACCTCTAGTGACAGCAGGAGTTGTTGAGAAATGAAATCATCAGCAGCTAAAACTTTTTCATCCCTCCTTTAACTTACTATGCTATAAGTAAACAGAAATCTCTCATCTAAGTGAAATGTGAGAACACAAATTTAAGAAGTATCTCCTGGGATGTAGGTAAATGTTTACCACTAACTCATCCATCACACACCTCGCAGTGCTGTAGCCTGAGACTGGACTCGAGTCTGGACTCCAGACGTTTTTCTATTGCCTCAGATTTCTCTTGGACTTGGCCATTGGTCTCGCCAAATATTAAAGTTGGTCTCGACCGAGTCCTGCACTACATACATTTTTCCTAAAGTAACTTCGTCCTTCAAAACAAAACCATTGAATCACGCTTGTTCAGAAAACAGGTATTTGTTTTTTACAAAATCCATCTAGAACGGGCATTGACGTTGGATGCCTGGTATACGCCTGGCTGCATCATATGAGGAGGCATCGTTAATTTTCATTTAGGCCACAGACACACATGTTGCTGAGCACTTTGTAATATGGATTCTTCAGGACAAGTAATAAGTTCAACAATGGGAACATATCCATTATTTCAGTGACATATGTGCTGCTTGTTAATAAAGTTATTACTATGGCCTAATTTGATCCTACAGTGCTTATTGAAAATAATAATGCAAAATGATCCGTCTGCATTGAGGCCACTTCCACCACATCCACACTATGACATCTTTAAAAAGATGCTTCATATTATTAATTCCGTAATAAATAAGTCTTTTAACCCAAACTTCATCAGCAGGAATATCAATTCTAGTGCCCCAGTAGTTACGTCATGACCAGTTTATTAACTGACTCAGTTTGTATCTGTCATCACATACTCATACTCATTCATTTTTCATTTGTTATTATATTATTTGTTTAGTTTAGTGTCCAGAAAAGTAATTCTCGATCATATCATCTGAATCCTCAGCTGCTGGTCAACACCTTAAATGCCTAAAAGTTATATTAACAGTCATCTCGTAGGTATAAGAGGATCCTATGTTGACTTCTGCCAATCAAAATACTTTTTCATCATCTCTTCGTGCCTAACCCTAACCCTAGTTTCTCCCTCTGACCCTAATCAATCCCTCCATTCCTGACCTTAACCCCAGACACGACCTTTCTGGATGATGTCACATCACGTGGCACTGTTGTTTTTATTGTTGATGTTTTAAACTAAGCCCTGCTGCTTTAACAGATTGGCCACATTTAAATGAATGAGAGGGCTGTGTTTTTTCACAGACTAAATGCAGCTTCACACCTCAGAAATGTCTATCACTGAGTTAGATTTTGGCAGAAATGGTAAAAGCCTTTAACCCCCCCAGTGGTCATTAAGAGTATCTGGTTCTGTCTCTGACTCTGATCAATGCCCTGCAGCCTTGGAAACCTTAGAGACACGGTAAACACATGTGTCTTTGTCTATCAGGATGATGCAGAGGTCCCTGGGTGGTTTTACTTTCTACAGAAAATTCATCTGCAATTACATATCTGTTGCTACTCCACTCCATCACTCAGGGGCCAAGATCTTTTCGTACTGACAGTTTCATGTGAAACACAATTGCTATTCATGAATTATGTTTTTCTATACTTGATGGGAAAGTGTGGTTGGTCAGGGGCATCTGTATTTTATTTCTGTTTGTAACTAAATGGACACTAATTACTTGGATGATGCTTTCACCAATATAGTGACATGAATACAAAGCTTTAGTAGCTCTTTTGTTGTGTTGGGATGACATTTTTCCTATCACAAAGAAAAACAAGTTTCCCTGGGAAAAAAAATACTCTTTATATGTGTCATACATATGTAAATATGTGATTACTTAAAAAACTGTATATGGTGCTTATGACTCTCTTTAAATGCAGCAGCATCAGAGAGACAAAATACACAACAAGATAAAGCTGAAGCACAGGCCTTTCAATTGTTGATCATGCACAATTTAGACTTTTAGACTACAAAGCATAGTTTCAAGTTCTGTATACAACAACTGATCACTGAACAGTAGGAACATTGTCATTCCTTGAATTTTTAGGCCGAGTCTGATCTCAGTCCCTCCACACTCTCTCTACAGCATGTTGGTCTCACAGGAGCCAGGTTGCAGGATCTGAAGAGTAACTATGAGTTTAACTGCTTTTCTAAACCAGGGGTAAAACAAGGCATAGATCACAGGGTTTAGACAAGAGTTACAATAGAACAAAAAGAGAACATAGGCTGCAGATGAAGCATTAACACCTGCAATAGAGACAGAGTAAAATGGGCAGAAACACATTAGAAACACAACTACCAGAACACCAAGAGTCCTGGCTGCTTTCAGCTCTGATTTCTTTGCCTTTGGAGTCTCTGAAAGCTGGAGTGTGACAGCTGTAATGTGAGAGCGCATGGCACGAGCCTGAGACACAGCCACGGCAAATATTCTCAGATACAGAGCTATGATGAGAATAACTGGAACAATAAAGGACAAAACAACATCTACAGCTGCTAAGACATAGTCAACGACCAACGCACATTCTCCGTAGCAGGAATTATACCTCCCCGGTTGAGTCAGGTCATCCTTAAGAAAGAGAAAGTTGTAGGAAACAGAATAGAGCCAACACAGACAAACACAGAGTTTAACTCTGTTCACAGTGACTTTAGTGGTGTAATGCAGAGGGTCACAAATAGCCACATAACGGTCAACTGATATGAGCACCATGTCACCTATTGAGGCAGAGGTAATGATCCCTGAAAAGATAGTATACATAGCACAGACAAGGTCACCAAGAAACCAGCAGAATGTTTGTCGGAGAACTACTACAGGCATCAGCACGAGGCCCACTAGAAAGTCTGAGACAGCCAGAGAGAGGAGGAGGATGTTGGTGGGGGTGTGGAGCTGCCTGGAGGGAAAGAGAAAAGCACCATTACACCGACAAGAATGACAAAACAACCCAAACGTATTATCAAAATAAAAATGCATTTGAGTTTGAATATTTTCCGATCCACCACATCAGTAGTTACCATATGTTTAAGTGTAGACAGTTAAAATGACTTGGTTGAGGTCAAGGTGGACAGAAAGCAATGCTTAGTATTAGTAAGAGAGAGGACATGAACAACAGTCTCTGGTATCAAAGTCAGACATTTGGAGCATCATTATTCAGTACTATCAATCAAATTCAATCAAAAATCAAAATAGTATTAGCTCAAAGACAATTCTTCTAAATATACAGCAGCTGTTCACATTTTTAAGTTACATATCCTGTAGAGAGAAGCTGAGAAGTTAGCATTTGCCTGTAGTGGGAGATAGAGATGATGATGAGCAGGTTGAGAGTCACAGTGAGTAAGGCGGAGGGGGAGCGGAGGTGGTCTTTGGGGCAAAGGAGACAAGGGCTTCCTGCAGGAGGTGTTTGGGAACTGTGGAAAGCAGAGCTGGGCTCTGTCCTCAACCTCCATCTGCAGAGATCTGCAGATAGCTGCAGCTCTGGCAGCTTTCTGAACTAACCGGAGTCATGTAACTGATTTATCTCTCTCACATTCTCTTCATCCCCTCCTCCCTCTCAGTCCTTGTTTGACTCTGATGCCCCTCCTTCCTCACTCTGCACATCCCACCATCATCTTCATCACTTTCTGTGTAACCCTGCCTTCCTCACTCACTCTCTATCCAATATCTCCTTTGTAACTCTACCCTTTTTCCTTTCCTTTATCCTATTATTGTCCTAGAGATTACGTTTCATCTCACTAAAACAGTAATAGTAGAAACATTACTGTCCCGCAAAAGAAATGAATGAGTCTTTAAAGCGCCCATATTATGCTCATTTTCAGGTTCATAACTGTATTTTAAGGTTGTACCAGAATAGCTTTACATGGTTTAATTTTCAAAAAACACCACAGATGCATTTTGGGATAGCAGAAAAAAATGCTCTGCAAAATACAATCTGCGCCCGGGGATCGTGTCCCGCGAGTGGCAGCCCGTCCCGTTGTTGTGGCTGGCGTGTGGCGCTTCATTTCCCCATTGTTGCGTCCCCCAGAGCAGGTTAAAAAATTGTGACGTGTACATGAAATAAATGTCAAAATCCTGACCTGTACACGAATCAGTAAATCAAAATAACGTGACTATTTCATGAACTGGCGTGAGACCGGGTTGGCTGAGTGATACCGTGCGCTGGCAGCTATGGGTAAGGATCAGGTGTGTGTGCTGGGTGTTTAAAACAACAATGGAGGCTCCTAAAGAGGTTAGCTTAGATGCTGCAATAGCGTCAGTCAGTGTTGTGCCATTTAATATTTTTTGGGGTTATTCACCCGTCTCCCCTAGATGTATTTATTCCTTGTATGTGTAAAACATACTTGGCAATAAAGCTTTTCTTATTCTGATTCTGATTTATGTGGTCAAACACATATTTTGTTTCAGTGCATGCATTGTCTTGGTCCGGCCGCACCACTGCTAGCTTAGCTTAGCGTAGTGAATGGAATCCTTTGTTGCCACAGCTCCTCTTCTGAAAACTCTGGTTCGTAGAGGTATGGTTCTGGGTCTTGACTGTCTGAGAAGTCATCCTCTTGGCCTTCCGTCACAAAATCTGCCATGTTCATCGCCATTGTCTATGTCTACTGCATTAAAATAGACAGCTAATATTCCGCGTCGGTATGTTGACGGAAGTTGGAGGTTTTCAGGTGCTGCGTGATATCCGTTCCATAAACCAGTGCTTCTCCCCAAAATAGTCCCAAGTCAATATCTGCTTAGGCAATCGCCTAGTCTAATTCTGCATAGCTATTTGTACTCGTTGTGAATACGAAGGCCACAAGAAGTAATTAGGTTGTTTTGTTGTTGACTTACTTTTTACTCACGACATGCTATCTGGCAACAAAGGATTCCATTCACTACGCTAAGCTAAGCTAGCGGCGGTGCTGCCAGACTAAGATAATGCATGCACTGAGACAAAAATGCATTTGCCCACCTACATGCATCTAGGGGAGATGATGGATAACCCCAATTTCAAAAAAGTGGTGTATTCCTTTAAGTAATTTGGTCCAAGTCTCAAGCAAGTTTTTTTTTGGGGGGGGGGGCAAGTCAGGTCAAGTCACAGGTTATGTCACATTAAATCGAGTCCTTAGTTAAGGCAAGTCAAATCCTAAATACAGTCACTTTTTTACGCTAACATGTGAAGCAGCCAATTCAGTTCTGATATTTGCATATTGGGCTAACATTAGATAGCATATGTGAGTTGTAAGTGAACAGATTATGTTGGTCTAATGTTAGCTAATATCAGACCTCGTGACAGGCACTTCCCGATCAGAATGAGTCTTTAAATGACTAAAATGTTTAAGGTTATAGTCTGGCGGTCCGAGATTTTTGATAAGCAGGTCTTGCTTTCAGCAGTTTGCTTTTTTACTTCTTTCGTGAAACTTTTAAATCCAAAGTCATTACTCATGCCCTGAGGCAACCATTGTGGTGGTCTGACTAATGAGGCTTTTTTAGGGGTCTGGATTGGACATCGCTAGTACCGGTAGATATCCCGGTGGGCCGGGCTATTTGTGTGGGCTGCATGTGGTGCATGCCGGTCAAAACTTAATTTTTTTCCATTTTATTTTTTATTAGCCCATAGAGACAAGAGATATTATATGATTGGCCCACTTGTTTGTCTTTCACGTGAGCACTGGCCAGTCCCATCCTTGGTCTTTTGGCTGACCGGCCCACAGAGAGAAGACAGATCACGATTGGCCTTCTGATTTGTCTGTCATCTGAATACTGGCAAATCACATCCTTCTATGGCCCACTTCCATCCTTCCATAGAGACAGTGCATGTAAATCCAGTCCACCTAGTGCCTGAAGCTAGCTAAAAACACAAAATTTAAGCATGTCTCAAAGGTCCAGGGCAGATTTTTTAACCCAGTACAGCCCTGCAGGTTGCCATGGCAAGGCCTTTGAATGACAGCCACTCATCCAATTATGACCATCACTTAACTGGGTGCTTTTTGAGTCATCCAATCATGATTCACAGTTTGCGCTGCTGCCGTTGCATGGCATACTTAATAGACAGAAATGTGACAACATTAAATTATATTATTTAATATGCTATTTAACAGCTAACGTCTAAACTTATGAATACATGAAAGTCATCCGAGTCATCGTGACTCAATTGAAGTCAAATCTCGAGTCATTGACTTACAAATCCAAGTCGAGTCTCAAGTCATTATTTTTGTCAAGTCAAGTTGTAAGTCATTAAAACGATGACTCAAGTCGACTGGACTCAAAGTCCCCCTGGCCTTTTCAAACAGTGTCCACTGACGGCTTCTCAGATGGTTTTGTGTCACAAACCACCTGGCGCATCAATTTAATACTAAGTCGCGCTTTTTTGTGCAAATCAAATTGTTGTGCATGTGCACATTCCTGATGAACTACACTGTAAAGTTAATGTGATTGTTTATACTTTTAATATGGCAATTCTTGAGGCAATTGATTGATGCTGTGATAACTTTAAAGTGAGGTATACCTTCATTTTATAATGTTATAAGCTGCTGGGAAGTGTTTAGGTGTCTAATAAGTCCTGTCTGTGAAACTTCACAGATCCTGTTACATAACCTCACTGTCAGCTAAAGTGACACGTCCACACAGATGCAGCCCTAGGTGTAGGACTGTGCTTGCCATACATAGCAGTTTCTCTTCAAAACTGCTACGGTTCTTAACACCTCAACAGCAGCTACTGCAGGCTCCTTTATCTAAACTAATCAATTTCCAACTTCGGGGGGAAATTATTTGCAAGTTCTGCTCCAGAACCTGTCTATCCTGAACCTGTTCCAGCTGAGGCTAAATCTTCTAACCTTTGCTCCAAGACCTCCAGTGCTTCCATGGGCCCTCTAGCACCTCTCCAGAGTCAAGCAGGTTACCAGCTAGCCCTCTGCTTGATACCCTGCCGACTTGTAACTATTCAGATTTTTGGCCTGCCAGCATAGCCGAACAGTCAGCGAGCCTCGGGCCTTCCCACCTCCCATCTATCCTCTCCATTACAGTCTGATTGAATTTGGCTGGCGCTGTCTTGTTGTTAAACACTAAAAAAATATGTTAAAAAAATGTTCACCACCCACCCTGCAGGACCAAAAGGTGCAGAAGTAGAACCAGTAGGATAATAAAGGGTCCAACAAGTCTGCCAAACAATATGACTATATAGTTTTTTATTCGCCCCTCTAATACTACCGCATAGGAGCATTATATGAATTAACACCCTATCGTTGGCAAGAAAATACGCCCCACTACTTTTGTTTTTAAACAGGACACGGTCCCCAGTCTCCCCGGATGAAAGTCCTGTGTTTGTTTCACCCATCCACCCCCAACCTGCTTTCTTACCGCGAATTTGGCGCACTTATACTTTGTGTCCTTATTTAATGCTTTACTCATATGGCCTCTTCCGTACATCCTGGTGTACTCCAGCAGCACTACAACCCTCTTTACCTGCTAAATCCTCCACTTTATTCACCAGCTGGTCTCTAACTGTCTATTTGCTGCAGAGCTACACCAAACTCTTTGGTACAGTGGGTTTTAGAGTCCTGAAATGGACTCTGATGAGAGGTGAACGTCTGACATCGTAAGGCATATTGGTGCTGGAAGAGCGTGGTCCCCCGAGTTGCTTTGAGTGTATGATTAAGCGCTATATAAATGTATGGTGGTATTATTATTATTATTATTATTATTATTAAAGCTGTGGGAGTGAACAAAAGCAGTACATCTTTGGGCCTTAAAACCAAAACACCAGTGAGTTAAAAACACTCTGTAGAGCTGAGAGGAGCTGCAGAGTCGGGAGATAATTCTGTGGATTTGTGTCTGGCAGCAACCCCTCTCACATTACACATGCTATATGAATCCCTTTTTACTTAAAAAAAAAAAAAAAAAGTTGATCAACTTAGTTAATTGTCAGACCCAGTATCAACTGAAAAAACAGTCCTGTTCAGTAATGATGACATCACATGTTGATGGGTTCATGCTGATGCTTGTTTGTCTTCACACCTCTGCTGACAGTGACACCTCATTGGTCGAGATGTCATCACCTGACTAACCCATGCAGGTGTGAACAAACTTCCTGTCCAGAGGGGTTCAGCACAGCGCCTTTAGGAGCCACTAATGGGCTGCAAAACATTGTTCATAGAGAGGGCAGATTAAATCTCACGGGACCTGTTGGGAACTGTTTGTGTGTCTGATGAAGCCCACTATACACAACAAAGTAAATGGTCATTTAGCCCTTCAAAGACTGATCTATTGGGAGATGAGTTTTGACATTTCAGTTTTAGCTCTGCTCATTAAGACACAATACTGTAGCATACACAGAAACTTTGCCTCATTAACTTGCTGAAGACTACTTTGTTTTAATGCAGTTGCTCTTTTTAATACCATATGGTAGTAAGCAGGGCCTGAAGTTAACTTTTTTGGCCACCAGCCACAAAGGGTTTTTAACCGCCATTTTTTTGCCTAATTAAGGTGAAACAGAGGAAAAGCATGAGTATCATTCTTGAACTTGTCAAGAATACACATTTAAATGTTGTCAAGTTATTAAGGATTATGCACAATCAAGTTATATACATCATTTTTTTCAGGAGAACCTGGGCTGTCAGGATATGCATTCTGCAGGGATGCCACATAAATGTGTAAATTGTTATATGAGTATAGAGACAGAAATGTATTGAAATCACACAAAGAACAATAATGACTTCCTTTTGGCTTTAAAACGTGTTCTTCTAGGTGTTGGCAATCAGGGCAAACAAGAATAAACTCTGTGTCTAACAAAAATATTTAACTATTTAGGTTTTTTCCAGAAAATTCCATGCACTTTTATCCAAAAATGTTAGTTGTGTCACAACCCGGTCTCACTCGAAAGCGTACAAATAACACGGGTTTACACCCGTGCAATGTGTACGCCAAAGTGAAATTCTTCGTGCATTACATACGCGGAGCGCTCCAATTGAAGTAAGGGAGACCGGTGCGTTTTATATGCACGCAGCTCGCGTCACCACGTTGTGTGTTATCGAGAACAGCATCACCCAAAAAACATAAATATGGTTGGGTTTAGAAAAATAATGCAGGGGAAGGGCTTTAGTAACACAAGAAAGTCACAAAAACACACTTATAAACGGTTGGGTTTAGGGAAGAAACATTGGGGAAGGCTTAACAAAAAAACACAACAAAGTCGCAAAAACGCGCCACATAAACACGCTAATAAACGGCCTAACAACAAAAAAAAACACATGCTGAAAATTGCCAAACACGGGACGCAAACCCGGGTCTCCTGGGTGAAAGTCCTGTGTTTTACCCATCCACCACCCTAACCAACCACCTTACGCGGTCCCACGTGCCTTTATACTATAAACGCAGTGGTTTCCATTACTGTAATTGGAGCGCTCCGCGTATCTACTGTACGCACAATTCCACTTTAGCGTACACATTGCACATATTTCACAGGTGTAAACCCGTGTTATTTGTACGCTTCTCAGTGAGAGTGGGCTGTGTGTCAACTCCAGCGCCCAGTTTTTCAAAAGTAATCCAGTTGGATTTCGGATCACGGATTGGATCAAATCTTGGAAATGGGTTTTTCAAAAGGAAAAGAGGGATTCTGAATTAAAATCAGATAACGTAATCAGATCTTACATTTGATCTGGATCAAACATGGCCTTTGGGTTTTTCAAAACTTTGAACTCGGTTTGGGATCTATTTGATCCAAAAAAACAGGATTATCCTGATCCCATCAGAAGGGTGGATTCAGTTGTGATTTTTCAAGTGTTTTTTTGTTTTAATCGAATGATCACAAAAATCAACTTTTACTGATGATACATACATTTATTCATATTTGAAGTATATGTGAAGCATGTCACATCTAATGAGATATGGTAACCCAAAAAAAGGAATGTAAATGCAAATAAAAATGCATACAAGGAATATAAAAGATATGTTAAACACATTTAAAGTAGTAACTTGGAATGTAAATGGACTACAGTAGGGTTCGAAAAAAACACAGTTATTTATCACTTGGAAAAAATGTCCGCTGACATAGTTTTTCTCCAAGAACTCCATTTTGGAGAGGAGTTGGGATACTGATTAATAAGAGAATACCTTTTAAACTAGTGTCACAGTATTCAGATCCGTATGGTCGATATCTTATAATCAAATGTGAACTATTTGGGGAACTTTATACGCTTTTGAGCATTTATAGGCCTCCGGCTTCAAATATGTCGTTTTTAAAAGATATTCAAACAAGACTGGATAGTTTACAAACAGGTCTGATAATTCTGGGAGGAGACCGAAATAGTATCTTTAGTGTTGGTGACAGCACAACAAAAACTAGGAAGGTCAATGTTCCAAAACATTTACAGAAATTTCTTTCTGTCAATGATCTTCAAGATATATGGAGGACCTTACATCCAAACTCAAAAGATTACTCTTATTATTCAAATCCTCAAAATAGTTATAGCAGATTGGATTATCTTTTTTTTCTCAAGGGGAATTAAAAATTGTATACTATGTGAAATTGACAATATTATGATATCTGATCATGCTTCAGTTATCTGCACCATGACTCCGAGGGAAAACACCCTACAACATAGAATTTGGAAAATGAATAGGAAATATTTAATGGATATGGAATTTGATGCTTACGTAAAAGAACAAATTAATATTTTCATTTTAACTAATGTGCAGCAACCTCATCCTCAAGATAAGCCAAATATTTGTATTATATGGGACTCCTTTAAAGCATATATAAGGGGAGTAATGATAGCCTTTGCATCAAAAAGGAAAGCTAGTCTTGAGAGGAACATGGCTAAAATAAAACATTGTGGAGTTCAATAAGTGAGGAGACAAGAGACGGAGATGTGTTGAGTCAGCTTTACTCTCCACTTCGATAAGTAGCTATATGTATATAACACTGTACAGCGAGTGAGAACAACAGCGGCAACACCACGTTAAACCGGAACACACATATCAAAAACCGTCTCTCCATTAAAGGTACAGTACCTTGGTGAATGTCTCTTACTTTCTATATAAGTATAGTCCCTTATGTCTTACTTGTGGGTCACCACAACAGGACATTAAGTTAATGGAAACACAACTTAAAAATGGAGACCAAACAATTAAAAGTAAATAGCAAGAAAAGTGTTTTGGACACTCGGGTGAAGAGAGGGGCAGAGCTGTCAACCGATCACCATCTGGTGGTGAGTTGGGTCAGGGGGTGGGGGAAGACTCTGGACAGACCTGGTAAGCCCAAACGTGTAGTGCGGGTAAATTGGGAACGTCTGGAGGAGGCCCCTGTCCAACAGACTTTCAACTCGCACCTCTGGCGGAGCTTTTCGTGCATCCCTGTGGAGGCTGGGGGCATTGAACCCGAGTGGACAAAGTTCAAAGTTTCCATTGCTGAAGCTGCGGCGAGGAGCTGTGGTCTTAGGGTCTTAGGTGCCTCAAAGGGCGGTAACCCATGAACACCGTGGTGGACACCGGTGGTCAGGGAAGCCGTCCGACTGAAGAAGGAGTCTTTCTGGGATATGTTATCCCAGAGGACTCCGGAGGCAGTTGCAGGGTACCGAAGGGCCCGAAGGGCTGCAGCCTCTGCCGTGAAAGAGGCAAAGCAGCTGCTTCTGGAAAACTGATTGCCACCTCAGGAGGGGGAAGCGGGGAACCATCCAAGCTGTGTACAGTAAGGATGGGACACTTTTGACCTCAACTGAGGAGGTAATAGGGCAGTGGAAGGAGCACTTTGAGGAACTCCTGAATCCGACTAATACGCCCTCTATGTTAGAGGCAGAGCTGGAGGATGATGGGGGATCATTGTCAATTTCCCAGGCGGAAGTCACTGATGTAGTCAAACAACTACACAGTGGCAAATCTCCTGGGATTGATGAGATCCGTCCAGAAATGCTCAAGGCTCTGGGTGTGGAGGGGCTGTCCTGGTTGACACGCCTCTTCAACATTGCATGGAAGTCTGGGACAGTGCTAAAGGAGTGGCAGACCAGGGTGGTGGTTCCCCTTTATAAAAAGGGGGACCAGAGGGTGTGTGCCAATTACAGGGGTATCACACTTCTCAGCCTCCCTGGTAAAGTCTACTCCAAGGTGCTGAAAAGGAGGGTTCGGCCGATAGTCGAACCTCGGGTTGAAGAGAAACAATGCAAAAACGGATCAGCTCTTCACTCTCGCAAGGATCCTGGAGGGAGCCTGGGAGTATGCCCAACCAGTCTACATGTGTTTTGTGGATCTGGAAAAGGCGTATGACTCATAGTTCTCAGCAGGAAACTGATGGAGTGCCTACTCCAGGTAGGGAATGAGTCCTTACCCCAAGTGAAGGAGTTCAAGTACCTTGGGGTTTTGTTCGCAGTGAGGGGACAATGGAGGCGGGGTGAGATTGGCGGAGAGCCAGCAGGTGCGGTATTACATTCAATTAATCGCACCGTTGTGACGAAAAGAGAGCTGAGCCAGAAGGCAAAGCTCTCAATCTACCGGTCAGTTTTCGTTCCTACCCTCACCTATGGTCATTAAGGCTGGGTCATGACCAAAAGAACGAGATCCAGGGTACAAGCAGCCGAAATGGGTTTCCTCAGGAGGGTGGCTGGTGTCTCCCTTAGAGATAGGGTGAGAAGCTCAGTCATCCGTGAGGAGCTCGGAGTAGAGCAGCTGCTCCATTGCATCAAAAGGAGCCAGTTG
The DNA here is from genome assembly GCF_010015445.1 of Perca fluviatilis. Taxonomy (NCBI): domain Eukaryota; kingdom Metazoa; phylum Chordata; class Actinopteri; order Perciformes; family Percidae; genus Perca; species Perca fluviatilis. The sequence continues at coordinate 35,565,964 of NC_053123.1, read as the reverse complement.
AGGTGGTTCGGGCATCTGGTAAGGATGCCCCCTGGGCGCCTCCCTAGGGAGGTGTTCCAGGCACGTCCAGCTGGGAGGAGGCCTCGGGGAAGACCCAGGACAAGGTGGAGGGATAATATCTCCAACCTGGCCTGAGAACGCCTCGGGATCCCCCAGTCAGAGCTGGTTGATGTGGCTCGGGAAAGGGAAGTTTGGGGTCCCCTGCTGGAGCTGCTCCCCCCACGACCTGACACTGTATAACCGGACGAAGATGGATGGATGGATGGAGATGGATGGATAAATATACAAATCATAATTCTAAGAATTAATGAATTATTTAAGTGTAAGATCAACATAAGTCTTGAGACCCCTCTTGAAGGATCCAAAACAATCACATGAACGCTGAACACTAGGCAACTCATATCATAGAATGCACGCATATTTTAAGAGGACTGTCTGCAGGGAATGTGTCTGACCAATCACGGTGGGTGTGGGTTGCCTAGGCCAAAAAATGTTGTCCCAGTCCAGCCCTGTAGCGAAGTAGCTAGTGTGTCCCTCTACCACCTTCTTGAGGCTAGATAGCTTTTGTGCAGCTAACACATAGCTTAGCTTCAATGAGCTAACGGCTAATCTGGACGTGACCGAGCAACCCGGGTTGCGTCACCCCCCTTCTCCTCGCACTCTACCACTCGCTCTCTCTCACACACACACACACACACACACACACACACACATACACAAAGGCCCTCATTTATCAACCTAACGTAGAAACCAGCGCAGATATGAGCGCAGAAATCGTCTTACGACAGGTTTCACGTGTGATTCATGAAACGTTCGTATCACACCAATCAGAGCGTAAGAATGGTTGTACATTGATACATGCAGTGGCTGGGAACGATCGTAATTTAAATATCACGCCCCAATATATTCTCGGTTTTGAGGCCTCGCCCTACAATTTACGACATAGTGAGACGTAATCCGGCAAAAGCGAAAGGGCACTTTTCAGAGGTGGAGATTGAAACCCTCATATCGGAGTTCATTTTCACTAGCAATGGTGTAGGCCAACTAGCCTATTTGGCAGCCTGAAAACTGTTATTAAAGGCTGTAGGCCGTAGAGAATGCCGGGATGAAAAGAGATCAACTGAAACGGTCAACAGTGTTGCCAAAGTAAATCGGACTCCAGCTGAAGTTTAGCCTATTTAATTTAGGCTATACATCCTTGACACATTTTCTATAGTCCTAATAGTAATATACAGGCTTCTATTGCAATCTTAGGCCTACATGTTGTACCTATATTTAAGTAAATACACGGTAGCAGAGTTTATGCAGTGTCTTTTATTTTACTCGTGTTTCTTTTCATGAGTCTGAACGAGGCAACAGCTGAGGGAGAGTGCGTGTCCTCCGCCCCCCGTGCTGGACCACCACCCCGACCCGGTCTCCTGACAGCAGAGGGACTGGGAAAACAAGCCGAAATGACATGGTAGAAATAAATCGTTCACGAGAAATGAAAACCTGAAAAATAAATAAAAATGTTGTGCATCGTCATGTTTCCTGTATTGAATATCATTGCCAAACATAACACTATAGGCTACCTTTTAAAAGCGAGGAATAATAATATCCTGTCTCCTTGGTATAGCCCCCAGTTGGGGCTGTTCTGGACACTGCTCTCTGGGCATCTGGTCATCTGGCTCCATCACTACATTTATGGCACCCAGTTTTCCTGTGAGATGTTGTGCAGAACACTACAGGCTAAAACAATGTTGCAGACTTTTTCTGCTGTGTATAGGGTCCCCGATGCAAGCCATCTGCCCTTAAACAATGCGATGGAGCGCTCCACCGTGGCACGTGCGCGTACGTGTGCACTGTTGTACAGAGACATGCTGGTTGGTTTTTCTTTGTTTTGTTGTAGATTAAAAAAAGTATATTGGTTTTAATTGATCAAATTATTATTGATCGGCCATTGATGATTTTGACGTTAATAAATTCTACTATACTTTAATTAGCAGTTGTCTGATTATTTGTGTACTTATTGTAATAATTGCTGGTTGAAAACAGGTCAGTGCTCGAACTTCATCCTTCCCTTTGTTCCTTTAAAAAAAAAAACAGATAAATTAATCAAATTAATTAAGATCTGTATTTTAAAAGGAATACCACCTAATGAGACTATTTCACAGTTTGGTTATTTGCCCCTGAAGTTCCAGGGTGGTGCCCCGTTTTGATTGTTTGTTGATTTGATAAAGTTATTAATAACCATATTCATAATTTTATTAATATTGATAAAACATCTTTGATAATTTGCCAATAATTGGATCTGTACACCTACAAATACCCAACAAGTAATAAGGACGATAAATACAACATCAAACCGATGTACTTCTGGTTTCACAAATAGCTCAACGAAATAAGTTGCTGAAGATTTAAAGAAAATTAGATGTTCAGGTTTCAACTCTTTTAAAGGAGCAGCGCATTTTAAAGTGAAGGAGTCGGATACATTTGAAACAGATTTCAGTGTGTGAGATCAGATAGCTCCGTGTGATAGGATGCTTGTTAGGAGACAACACTGCCTGTGGCTTCAAATCTGAGGTGCAAACAATAATATGGTTTTGCTACTTTTTCGTGACTTTCTTTTTACATACTTTGACTTTTTTTGGACTTATTTCGACATACTATACTATGCCTTTTTTCGAATTTTTTCAACATAATGTACTATGTATTTTTTGAAAATTTTTCGACATACTATACTATTGTTATAACTTTAGATGGTTAATAATGCACGCACACTTTGAACGGCTAACGGACTTTACTTAACGTCTGCAGCAGCCCACATACATAGGTAGGAACACCCAGGAGCAGCACATGTCAACAGGGCGGGGTAACCCTCTTAACGTCCCTGGGGGGGAACCTGGGTTAATTAATAAAGGTTCCGGGGTGCAGTACCCTTAAACACAGCGACACAGTTTCAGTCTGTAACCCCCGTTAAGTGAAAACATAATGTAAACAAATACAACTATGGAACTCAGGTCCCATTTGTAAACTCATGTACGTAAATATTTTCTGTCACGTTCTGGTCTTTTCCTAACTTACAGAAATGTGTCTTGATTAATATTTTTAAAACAATCTTAAACAACAATCTCCTAAATGCTTTGTGCTTTAATACCTTAACATTTAACATTTTGTCCTAGCTTTTGGACCGTTTAACATGTCAGTCTATCTGGAGGCTTGTGCTGCCTCTTAGATCTCCTCAGTCCCACTGTGGGACAGGTCCTGTAACAGGTTGTGTACTCCCAGCCAAGTTTGGGGTACAGATAGGTTGGTGAACCTGTACAGATTCACTTTGCACAGACAGTCCATCAGTTTGCTGTGGTGCTACTGGCACTTCAAAATCAGCCACAGAGCTGTCCACACTGTCCTTGCGTTTAACACTCGGAGCCCTCTCCCCTTCAGCCCCACGGCGAGCGAAGTTCTTGACAAACACACAGTCCCCAGGCTTAAAAAGCCTCTCTTTAGCATGTTGGTCTCGCCTCCCTTTCTGCTCTTCCTGCAAACGGACAACTCTCGCTTCGACGTCTGGGTGGAGCAGATCCAGATGAGATTTGGGCTTCCTCCCCATTAACATTTCTGCTGGGGAGATGCCCGTGGTTGTGTGGGGAGTGATCCTATATTGGAACAAGAAGTGGGAAAACTTAATTTCCAGTGTATGTCCTGACATCTTTCGTAGACCATCTTTCAGGGTCCCAACGGCTCGTTCTGCTAAGCCATTGGAGGCAGGATGATAGGGAGCCGTGTGGAGATGTCGGATACCATTTTTCTCCATGAACTGAGTGGGTAGCAAAGATGAGACGTGAGTAGCAAAGATGAGACGTGAGTAGCAAAGATGCTCCTGAGCTTTTCTATGGTGACTGAGGCAGTAATGTTTGACATGATGTGTGCGTCCAGCCACTTAGAATGTGCATCTACCAGCACTAGGAACATGTGACCAATAAATGGACCAGCAAAATCCAGTTGGAGTCTCGACCATGGCCGACCAGGCCACTCCCATGGGTGGAGCAAGGCAGGTGCTGGCATCTTTTGGTTACTTTGACATTGTGCACATGCCTTTACCTTTTCTCCTAGAGCACTGTCCATTCCCAGCCACCACACAAATGACCTGGCAAGGCTCTTCATCCGGGACACGCCAGGGTGGGCGTCATGCAACTCGTCCATCGCCTGTGCCTGCCCTGTGGGTGGAACAATCACTCTGGATCCCCAGAGGAGACAGCCATCCTGGACACTTAGCTCTAGCTGACGCTTGAAATAAGGCTTAAACACCTCCTGCTGGCCAGCCCTGCATCACCCATCTCTTAACTTGAGATAACACTCTCTCAGTCCACATTTTTACTTGCTTTGATGTCGCTGGAGTGTTAGACAGCCTGTCTAACCTGAACACAGTCTCTGGGGGCAGGAAAGTTTGGTTTGGTGTGTCCAGAAGAGGGACTCCGCTAAAGGCATCAGCATTGTCATTTTTGCTGCCCGCCTTGTACGCTATTTTGTACTGATACGCTGAGAGGGTTAGTGCCCAGCGCTGTACTCTTGCTGAAGTCATGGGCGGGATGTCTTTTTGGCTCACTGAACAGACCCATAAGGGGCTTATGGTCTGTATAGATGGTAAAGGGACGACCATACAGGTACTGGTGAAACTGTTTCACAGCAAAAACCACAGCTAGTCCCTCTTTCTCTAACTGTGAGTACCCTTTTTCTGCTGAAGTTAGAGTGCGTGACACATATCCAATTGGCTTTTCAGAGTCGTCCTCCATCTGGTGCGAAAGGACCGCCCCCACACCATAGGGCGAAGCGTCACAGGACAGGATGACATCCCTGTCTGGATCAAAGTGCACCAGCAGTCGATCAGAGTGTAAGTGTAACCTGCTGGAATGCTGCCTCTTGTGCTTGCTGCCACTTCCATGAGCTGTCTTTATGCCAGTACAGTTGAGAGGTCGGGTAAAAATGTGCCATAGTAGTTCTCTAAGCCCAAGAACGACCTGAGTTCTGCCACATTCTTTGGACTTGGAGCCTCCTTTACTGCCCTCATCTTCTCTTCCACAGGAGACAGACCCTGAGCCGTAATCCTGTGGCCCAGGTAGGTGACACTTGGAGCTTGGAAAACGCACTCATTGTGCTTCAACCGCAGCCTGGCTTCTGCCATCCTCTTCAACACCTGGCCCAAGTTACTGAGATGCTCCTCCTCTGTTTTTCCAGTGACCAAAATGTCATCCAAGTAGACTGCCACATGGGGAATGTTTTAGAGTAGATTGTCCATGGTGCGTTGAAAGATAGCCGGACTGGATGCAACGCCAAATACCAGGCGGTTATACTTGAACAACCCTTTGTGGGTGTTGATGGTGACATACGGTTTAGATTTCTCATCCAACAGCAGCTGCTGGTACGCATGACTAATGTCCAGTTTTGTGAATGTCTTTCCACCTGCCAGAGTAGCAAACAGGTCCTCCACCCGTGGCAGAGGGTAGGTATCGAGCTGTGAGGCCTGGTTTGCCATCAGTTTGTATTCTCCACAGATGCGTACCTTACCATCATCTTTCAAAACTGGCACAATCGGGGCTGCCCAGTCTGAAAACTCAATAGGCTCAATGACAGCTAGCTCTCACGTGCTTGATTATTTCTCCCCAGTTCAGGTGAACTTTCCGCAGGATGTCACGACCAAGCAAACTTGGCCCCTCTCCCTTGACCACAAACAGCCTCGCTGTAGCCTCCTGCCCTTGGTACACAATGTTAACTTCTATAGCTCCAAGAAGTGGAATGCACTCACCCGTCCTTAGTCTGACATTATTCCCTCTGAGTGCAGGCGCTTCCTCTGAGCGCCACAAGTTGAGGTAGGTAGCTTGACTTATCACTGAAGCTGAGGCGCCCGTGACCACCTCCATTTCAAGCTCCTTTCCATTTAACAGCAGTGTTGCATTGATGGGCTCAGCCCGGGCTCATTGAGGTCAATGAGGTTGAACATGTTAAAGGAGACCTGTTCCTCAGCCTCCTCACTCTCCAGGTGTGTTCATATTGGGCCTAGATTTCCCCCAATCCATTCTCTGTTTATTCTTAGCAGCTCTGCACTTCTTTGCAATGTGCCCCTTTTTCCTACAGTTATGACATACAGTGTCTTTAAAGCCACAGTCATTAGCTAAATGTGCTCCTCCGCACCGATAACATTCAACTGACTTTACTGGCTTGCCTGTTTTCTCCTAGAACACACGATGAACGGCGCGTTGCTGCACACTCCCGTTGGCCTGTTGGATGTCTTTAGTATTATTGGCCGCTGTTTCCATTGCATGTGCAATCTCCAACGCCTTCTTGAACGTGAGTGTAGCTTCTCCCAACAACCACCGTTGCAGGCTGTCGTCACTGATTCCGCAGACTAACCTGTCGTGCAGCATGTCATCCAGGGCCGCTCCAAACTCACAGTGCTGTGATAACTGTCTCAGCTCCGCCACCGAAACTCCTGACCTGCGGGCATGAGTATGAAACTTGAAGCGCTGAACAATTACAGATGGCTTCGGGTTGTGGTGGTCTTGCACCATCTTCACCAGCTCCTTAAACCCAATACCTCCTGGGATCCGCGGCGTAGCCAGGTTGCGTATCAGTTTATACGTCTTTGTCCCGCACACACTGAGGAGGATGGAGCATTTCTTGTCCTCTTCTGTAATGTCATTCGCCAGGAAAAAGTGCTCCAGTCTCTCGACGTCAATCCAGTCACCGTCCGACTCAACATATTCACTAAGTGAACCCACAGTAGCCATGCTTAAACTACTCGGAAACTTCTTCTTCAACCTAACTCGGTTTTAATCCTCGTCGCCAGTGTTATAACCTTATACTGTTAATAATGCACGCACACTTTGAACGGCTAATGGACTTTACTTAAAGGGGTGATAGAATGATTAAATAGGGTATTTCACACTGCTCCTTATGGTCTCCTAATGGGGTATGTAACATTAGTTGGGCTGAAAATGGCCTGGTTGATATTTTATTGGCCCTTATGCATCCCTGTGTTTTGGCCCTATTTGTAACAAGAGCTTTTCTTCCAAATATGGTATGGTCATGAATATTTAGATGAGCTGTGCGCTGCTTGGTTGAGCCTTAGCCCCGTACACACACGTAGAGACGCGCGCTGATTGGTTGAGCGAAGCGCCATACACACGCATTAGAGATTGCGTGCTGATTGGTTGAGCGAATCCCCAATACACACACATTAGAAACGCAACAGAATCTCATATTCCAGACACTGCAATGTTTTCTTACCAAATTCACTTCTGAGACTTTTATGCGAGAAATCAACTATATAAAGCTCAAATATGGGCCGTTTTACGAAAATGGATGGATAATTGCAAATTTGGTAAAACTGTGTCGGAGTTCAGCTGCCTGTGTTGCTGCCTCGCCGCCTGGCCTGCCTTCCTCCACAGACCCCGGCCTGCTCGATTGAGCCCTGGCACGGCTGCTGCAGCCCACAGCACCTCATACCCGCGCAAAGTCACCGTTTGGGCTAATGGACTATTACCAAACGCCGCTGCCCTGACAGAGCTCCAGGGCCTGCATCTCCTCTCTTCCTGCTAGCTAAATGGCCCGTGTGTGAGAGCGCGGTCAGCGAGTTTGTTACACCAGCAATCTCTTACCACATGTTACACACATGTCACGCCACTTAGCTATACAACAAATACCTAAATGTCTTATAAAGCTAACAACGGTGTCCGATTTCAAGTTAATGAATAAGGGTTTCGTTAGCTGCAACCATCCCTTCAATCCTATGTGTACAGATTGCGGCTAGTTAGCTTCATTTTTGGTCGTAATTCGAGTATATTTACAGATTGAATTTCGTCACGCCACTTACACAACATCGAACTAAATGTTTTATTAAGCTAACAACGGTGTCCGATTTCAAGTTAATGAATTTTTGTGAATTCCGGAGGAATTCTAAGAGGAGGCTAGCTAGCTCTCATTGATAGAGCTCCAAGTGCCGTGGGCTGCCTTACGTAACGGAGCTCAATCGAGCTCACAGCAGGCCGGGGTCTGTGAAGGGAGGCAGGCCAGGCGGCGAGGCAGCTACACAGGCAGCACCGGCCTCTGAAGTCTGACACACAGTCGGACAAAATTTGCAATTAGACATCAATTTTCGTAAAACGGCCCATATTTGAGGTTTACATAGTTGATTTCTCGCATAAAAAGTCTCAGAAGTGAATTTAATGGTAAAATAGCAGATGAACAATGTATATAATTTCTGAGATCTTCACGACCTAGATTCAGAAGACTAACTGATCTCAGATCAGTTGTGTAGCCTATGCAAATGTTGGGGCGTGACAAAGAGAAAGACTAGAGCCAAATGAGGAGGAGCCGCAATAGTTGACGTCAACTATGGGGCTCGTTGAGATTTGCCCGTTTTCAGAGGCAGTTTCAAATAGTGAGATTTGCAGAGAAAAGAGGTGTCAATGGGATTTAGAGGTTCTATGTATGTCCTAGTTACCCACTAAACTGTCATTATTTAACTATGACAAGGTAAAATCAGTTTTGCATTCTATCACCCCTTTAACGTCTGCAGCAGCCCACATACACAGGTAGGAACAGCCAGGAGCAGCACATGTCAACAGGGCGGGGTAACCCTCTTAATGTCCCTTGGGGGGAACCTGGGTTAATTAATAAAGGTTCCGGGGTGCAGTACCCTTAAACACTGCGACACAGTTTCAGTGTGTAACAACTATGACTTTGTTCGACATACTATAATATGACTTTTGGACTTTTTTTGACATACTATACTATGAATATTTTTGGACTTTTTTCGTTATGCTATACCATGATTTTTTTTTTAGTTTTCTCAACACACTATCCTATGACTTTTAGTTCAACGTCACGTGCGTAACCAGAGGAAAAGTAACTTTTGATTTTAACCCAAACCATGATCTTTTTCTAAAGTTACGTTTTTGTGGATAAACCAAACCTGGGGGGGTCAACTGCGTGTCAATCACTGCTCATGCACACACATTCATTCTCCCTTGTGGGCTTTAGCAGAAAGGGGGGAAGAGACTGAGAAGTTGTTGATGTTCAAATTTTTTGGCTAAATCCTGGATCTTCACAATCCTACCTATAGCACCTTTAAACTTGAGGTAAATTGGCAGAGTGGGGGGGAGGCACCCTGTCTCACAACTGACAGAGAAAACAGGCCTTCACCTAAACCAATTAGTGGCAAACTGAGACCTCTAGTGGCAGCAAGGGTTGTTGAGAAATGAAATCCTCAGCAGCTAAAACCTTTTCATCCCTCCTTTAACGTAGTAAAAGTAAAAAGAAATTTCTCATCTAACTGAAATGTGAAAACACACATTTAAGAAGTATCTCCTGGGATGTGGGTAAATGTTTACTACTAACTCATCCGTCACACACTTGCAGAGCCGTAGCCCAAGGCTGGACTAGAGTCTGGACTCCAGATGTTTTTCTATTGCCTCAGATTTCTCTTGGACTCATTGATAATTGCACTTGGACTTGTCTCTTGGACTTGCTTCTTGGACTTGGCCATTGGTCTTGCCAAATATTCTAGTTGGTCTCGACTGAGTCCTGCATAAAATACTTTTTATCTAAAGTAACAAAACCATCAAATCACGCTTGTTCAGAAAACAGGTATTTGTTTTTTACAAAATCCATCTAGAACGGGCATTGACGTTGGTCTCCTGGTATACACCTGACTGCATCATATGAGGAGGCATCGTTCATTTTCATTTAGGCCACAGACACACATGTTGTTGAGCACTTTGTAGTATGGATTCTTCAGGACAAGTACTAAGTTCAAGAATGGGAACGTATCCATTATTTCAGTGACATCTGTGCTGCTTGTTAATAAAGTTATTACTATGGCCTAATTTGATCCTGCAGTTCTTATTGAAAATAATAATGCTAAATGATCCGTCTACATTGAGGCCACTTCCACCACATCGACACTATGACATATTTAAGAAGATGCTTCGTATTATTAATTCAGTAATAAATAAGTCTTTTAACCCAAACGTCATCAGCAGGAATATCAACAATTCTAGTGCCTTATTTACTTCTGTTGAAAAGTAAACCGTCATAGTTACATCATGACCAGTTTATTAACTGACTCAGTTTGTGCAAGTATCTGTCCTTGTCACACAAATACTCTAATAAGTTATTATGTGTGTGTATATCATTTGTTATTATATTATTTGTTTAGTTTAGTGTCCAGTCAAGAAATACTCGATCATATCATCTGAAGCCTCAGCTGCTGGTCAACACCTTAAATACCTAAAAGTTATATTAACAGTCATCTCGTAGGTATAAGAGGATCCTATGTTGACTTCTGCCAATCAAAATACTTTTTCATCATCTCTTCGTGCCTAACCCTAACCCTAGTTTCTCCCTCTGACCCTAATTAATCCCTCCATTCCTGACCTTAACCCCAGACACGACCTTTCTGGATGACATCACATTACGTGACACTGTTTTTTTTGTTGATGTTTTAAACTAAGCCCTGCTGCTTTAACAGAGTGGCCACATTTAAATGAATGAGAGGGCTGTGTTTTTTCACAGACTAAACGCAGCTTCACACCTCAGAAACAATTATCACTGAGTGAGATTTAAGCACAAATGGAAAATAGCCTTTAACCCCCCCCCCCAGTGGTCATTAAGAGTATCTGGTTCTGTCTCTGACTCTGATCAATGCCCTGCAGCCTTGGAAACCTTAGAGACACGGTAACCACATGTGTCTTTGTCTATCTGGATGATGCAGAGGTCCCTGGGTGGTTTTACTTTCTACAGAAAATTCATCTGCAATTACATATCTGTTGCTTCTCCACTCCATCACTTAACCTCTCACCCCCCCACCTCAATATCACCTGTAGATAATCCTGTCTTCTCAAATAATCTGTTAAATAGTGTTTTAAATACTACTGTCATAGAGACAAGATATGTTATACATGGATCAAATATGAATGGCACTAAACTGATATTATTAAAACTACTTTGTAAAGGGGTCAAGATCTTTTTGTACTAACAGTTTTATGTGAAACACAGTTACTGTTCATAAGTGATGTTTTTCTATGCTTGAAGAGAAAGTGTGGATGGTCAGGGGCATCTATTTTATTTCTGTCTGTAACTAAATGGACACTAATTACTTGGATGATGCTTTCACCAATATAGTGACATGAATACAAAGCTTTTGTAGCTCTTTTTGTTGTGTTGGGATGACATTTTTCCTATCATGAAGAAAAATAAGTTTCCACTTGGAAAAAAGACTATTTATATGTGTCATACATATGTGAATATGAGATTACTTAAAAACTGTATATGGTGCTTATGACTCTCTTTAAAATGCAGCAGCATCAGAGAGACAAAATACACAACAAGATAAAGCTGAAGCACAGGTCTTTCATTTGTTGATCATACATAATTTAGACTTAAAGACAGGAAAGGATATCTTCACTTTCTGTATACAACAAATGATCACTGAACAGCAGGAACATATTCATTAATTTATCCTTAGACAGAATCTGATCTCAGTCCCTCCACAGTCTCTCTACAGCATGGTGGTCTCACAGGAGCCAGGCTGCAGGATCTGAAGAGTAACTATGAGTTTAACTGCTTTTCTAAACCAGGGGTAAAACAAGGCATAGATCACAGGGTTTAGACAAGAGTTACAATAGAACACAAAGATAACATAGGATGCAGATGAAGCATTGACCAAGCTGTCACCTGCAAGAGACAGAGTAATATGGGCGGAAACACATTAGAAACACAACTACCAGAACACCAAGAGTCCTGGCTGCTTTCAGCTCGGATTTCTTTGCCTTTGGAGTCACTGAAAGCTGGAGTGTGACAGCTGTAATGTGAGACGCATGGCACGAGCCTGAGACACAGCCACGGCAAATACTCTCACAACGAGCTATGATGAGAATAACTGGAACAATAAAGGACAAAACAACATCTAGAGCTCCTAAGAAATTAGTCAACGACAAACACACATTCTCCATAGCAGGAATAAAACCTCCCGTTGAGTCAGTTCATCCTTCACAAAGAGAAAGCTGTAGGAAACAGAATAGAGCCAACACAGACAAACACAGAGTTTAACTCTGTTGACAGTGATCCTCGTGGTGTAATGGAGAGGGTAACAGATAGCCACATAACGGTCAACTGATATGAGCACCATGTCAAATATTGAGGCTGAGGGAATGATGCCTGAAAAATATATATCGTGACGTACACACAAAGTCACCAAGAAACCAGCAGGACGTTTGTCGGAGAACTTCTCTGGGCATCAGCACGAGGCCCACTAGAAAGTCTGAGAGACAGCCAGAGAGAGGAGGAGGATGTTGGTGGGTGTGTGGAGCTGCCTGGAGGAAAGAGAAAAGCACCATTACACCAACAAGAATGACAGAACAACCCAAACACGTTATCAAAATAAAAATGCATATGAGCTTCAATATTTTCCATTCCACCACATCAGTAGTTACCATATGTTTCGAAGTGTAGACAGTTAAAATGACTTGGTTGAGGTCACGGTGGACAGAAAGCAATGCTTAGTATTGGTAAGAGAGAGGACATGAACAACAGTCTCTGGTATCAAAGTCAGACATTTGGAGCATCATTATTCAGTACTATCAATCAAATTCAATCAAAAATCAAAATAGTATTAGCTCAAAGACAATTCTTCTAAATATACAGCAGCTGTTCACATTTTTAAGTTACATATCCTGTAGAGAGAAGCTGAGAAGTTAATATCTGCCTGAAGTGGGAGATAGAGATGATGATGAGCAGGTTGAGAGTCACAGTGATCAGAGAGATGGAGTACAGCATGATGGTAACTGTTTGGGGCCAAGGAGACAAGGGCTTCCTGCAGGAGGTGTTTGGGAACTGTGGAAAGCAGAGCTGGGCTCTGTCCTCAACCTCCATCTGCAGAGATCTGCAGATAGCTGCAGCTCTGGCAGCTTTCTGAACTAACCGGAGTCATGTAACTGATTTATCTCTCTCACATTCTCTTCATTCCCTCCTCCCTCTCAGTCCCTGTTTGACTCTGATGCCCCTCCTTCCTCACTCTGCACGTCCCACCATCATCTTCATCACTTTTTGTGGAGCCCTGCCTTTCTCACTGTCTCTCTATCCAATCTCTCCTTTGTAACTCTCTACCCTTGTTTCCTTTGTGCTATTATTGTCCTAGAGATCACGTTTCATCTTACTAAAACAGTAATAGTAGAAACATTACTGTCCCGCAGAAGAAAACCACATCCAATATTAAATGAAGTTAAGTGTTCACACAATACAGTAACATGAGCTATTTAAATTATCTGGACACATGGTTGATCATTATTTGCTCCACCAGAGTATCACAGTTTTAACTTTTTCCATAGCTATCCCACCAAGTTCTGCTTAATGACTCGTGTCAACTGGTTAAAAATCACCTACGTTCCCTCTTTACCGTTTTTCTTAGGGCGCCCCATGGAAACCATACACAATGGTGCAAAGCTGTGTCATTCTCCAGTCTCTGCCCTCTTCTGCAAATATGGTCACTTCTGGCTACAAAATATGCAAAGTCCAGGTTTCATTATGGCAGTCCACAAACCAACAGGCACTTACTGATCAGAATGAGTCTTTAAATTCAAATTAGGGTGGCCCCTAAATCATGGTTGCAGCATGTCACCATGGTCCTGCTGCCTGCCCTGCTACGTCCTGCTACACCTGCTCCGCTCTGCTACGTCCTGTGACGCCTGCTATACCCTGCTACATCCTGTAACATCCTGCAGTGCCCTGCTATGCCATGAACTACAACTACTATTTCTAGTCACTGATCCATTATCTTTATTGTGACTATTATTGCCATTGTTCATCACACCCCAACTGCAACGGTCAGACACCGCCTACCAAGAGCCTGGGTCTGTCCCAGGTTTCTTCCCTGAGAGGGAGTTTTTCGCCCGCCACCTGTCGCACTGAATGCTTGCTCTTCAATTACTGGAATTGTTGGGTCTTTGTAAATTGTAGAGTGTGGTCTAGACCTACTCTATCTGTAAGAGGGTCTTGAGATAACTCTTGTTATGAATTGATACTATAAATAAAATTGAATTGAATTGAAATGACAAACAATGTTTGAGGTTGTAGTCTGGCCGTCCGGAGATTTTGATAAGGTAGGTCTTGGTTTCAGCAGTTTGCTTTTTTCCTTCTTTGCGTGAAACTTTTTAAATCCAATGTGATTACTGCGTACCTTGAGGCAAACCATTGTTGTGGTCTGACTAATGAGGCTTTATTAGGGTCTTTGATGTAGCGTGCTGTCGGTATAGGATTGGACATTGCTAGTACCGGTAGATTTCGGTGGTCCGGTCTATTTGTGTGGACTGCATGTGGTGCATGCCGGTCAACCTTCCCAGACCCACTTCAGTTCCAAGCACCAAGAAGGGTCTGGTGTCTACCAGGCTATATTTAACAGCTGACGTCCAAACTTATGAATACATGCAAGTCATCCGAATCACCGCCTCTAATTGAAGTCAAGTCTCGATATTAACTTTAAGTAAATCCAAGTCGAAGTCTCAAGTCATACTCTTTTCAAGTCAGTTGTAAGTCATTAAACGGGTGACTCAAGTCAACTTGACTCCAAGTCCTCCCTGGCCTTTTCCAACAGGGTGTCCACTGACCGCTTCTCTGATGGTTCTGTGTCACAAACCATCTGACGCTGCCAGGTTAATACTAAGTGGGAGGCTCATTTACCTAAACCAATAAATTTCCAATTGTCCTTTTCCCTGTCATTCACAGTAACGGTCTAACCGCCATCTGTAGAGGCGAGGCAAATAGAAAGAAGTCCCTGAAGTCTCATTCTTCAGGGGGGAAATTGTTTGCAAGCTCTGCTCCAGAACCTGTAGGTATCCCTGGGGAGCCTGTTCCAGCCTAGTCTAAATCTTCCAACCTTTGCTCCAGACAAGCGGGGGATAGAGGGCAACCTTGCTTGTCTGGCGGCGCAAGTTGTGAAGATTTAGCAGAAGATTTGACAAGCAGGTTGCCGCTAGCCCTGCTAAGCTTGAATCCCTCCCACTTCTAATTACTGTAATTCTCGGCCCTTAATATAGCCAAACTGTCAGCAAGCTTTGGTTCTTCCTCTCCCTCTGTCCCCTCCATTGCAGTCCTTATACTTGAAGCAAAGATGCAGAACCAGAACAAGTAGGATTATGTTTTCCAAACCAAATGACAATATAGGTTGTTTATTCCTACCCTAATACTTAAACATAGGAGAATTATATGAATTAACGCCTATCGTTGGCAAGAAAATATGCCCCACTACTTGCTTTTGAACAGAACACGGTCCCCGGGTCTCCTGGATGAAAGTCCTGTGTTTGTTTTGACCCATCCACCCCAACCTGCTTTCTTACACGGAATTTGGCGCCTTTATACTTTGTGTCCTTATTTAATGCTTTGCCTATATGCCTTTCTGTACATCCTGGTTGCACTTCGGCAGCACTACAACCCTCTTTTAATTCCAACCCTCCACTTTATTCACCAGCTGGTCTCTAACTGTCTATTTTTGCAGAGCTACACCAAACTATTTGGTACAGTGGGTTTTAGTAAGTTTCTTGAAAATGGACTCTGATGAGAGGTGAGTGTCTGATATCTTAAGGCATATTGGTGGTGGGCATTTGGTCTCCCGGCTTTGCGTGTATGATTAAGCCGTATATAAATGTATGGAATTATTATTATTATTATTATTTTTATTATTATTATTATTATTATTATTATTATTATTATTAAAGCTGTGGGAGTGAATTAAAACATTAAAGGTTTGGGCCTTTAAAACCAAAATACTAGTGAGTTAAAAACACTCTGTAGAGCTGAGAGGAGCTGCACAGTCAGGAGATAATTCTCACCAGATTTGTGATGGCAACAACCCTCTCACATTACACATGCTAATTGAATCCCTTTTACTTAAAATAATCAAAAAATTCCAATTGACTAAATTAGTGTAATTGTCAGACAACCAATATCAACTGAAAAAACAGTCCTGTTCAGTAATGATGACATCACATGTTGATGGGTTTCAATGCTGATGCTTGTTTAGTCTTCCACACCTCTGCTGGCAAGTGACACCTCATTGGTCGGAATGTCATCACCCTGACTAACCCATGCAGGTGTCAAACAAACTTCCTACCTGTCCAGAGGGTTCAGCACTACCGCCTTTAGGAGCACTAATGGGCTACAAAACATTATTGTTCAGTAGAGAGGGGCAGATTAAATCTCCACGGGACCTGTTGGGGAACTGTTTGAGTGTCTGATGAAGCCCACTATACCTATAAATATGTGAGAGTTTGGCACTTCTGTTACAGCTCTGCTCACATTAAGACACAATACTTGTAGCATACCCTGCAAACTAGCAATGCGTAGCACC